>NC_090221.1:32821740-33066740 GCF_024489055.1 Chanodichthys erythropterus
ACTTCCAGGGAGTGAATAGTTTCTGTTTCTTCCAAAACCAGAGGGGTAATGAAGGTTTGGTTGGGTCTGTTTCTCTGGGATATTTTGAAAAATTATCTTTTTGTCCTCTCTGACAGCGCCGTTTATCTGCCATTTCCAATTGGACACTATTTATGGGATCCATCTGGGATATACGCAGCCCTAGTCTTCCCAATTCCTTGTGCATAATCAGGTCTGGACTGGTTGTGTGCTGTTTTGTTATTTAGCTGCAGTCTACCTTCATGTGTGTTTAAGAGACTCAAGAATATCTTAAAAACACTGTCTCATAATGACCCCAAACAATGTTTTAATATTGAATAACATTTCTGTTTGTCAAATCTTTGATATCATCTGCTACTGGGTATAATGTAAAGGTATAAGAGGTTCATTTCAAATGAGAGCTATTATTACATATGCACTTAACATCACTGGGGTCTCTGGGAAGCAGTACAGTCATTTTCAACAGAACATGGAAGTTAAATGAACTCCAACTTATTCATTTGGATGCATTAATAGATGTGCATTACATTTAAGGCAAAATTGGCAATGTACGCTGACAAAGAATAATGTACCCACTGTCCTTTGACAACTATTCCTCTCTCGCTTTCTCCATGTGAGCATGAGTGTAGGTGTCATTTAAGTGTTTGAGCCTTGGGAAAGTTCAGCTCTATATACTGGATATGTACTTATCCTAAATATTGTTTGACCTTCCCAGCGCGAGGCCATTACTCTCCATGGAGTCGTGCGCAGATGGATTTTTCATTGCATTAATCCTCCAGATCAGGTGGGTTTTGTCAAAGTGTTAAACTTTAATACTTTGGGTCATTTATCTTTACAGAAAAACCGGGGCTCTGTCAGCGACCAGACGAGCTATTTCCTCATTGCGCTTTCAGAGTGGAGCGGAGCTGGAGAGGGCAGGAGCTGATCACAGCTTAATCAAACCCTTATGCGCTCCAGCTCCGAGAAACTACACCTCTCTGGAGAGGTGCTTCACCACACACATTATATCCAGTGTTTATTTGTGAACGCACAGACACTCTCCTCATAAAATGCAACACGGATGCACGTTCATTACTCTCTCACCTCCACACACACTTTAGAAAACACCAATCTTCAATGCTTGTTTCTGCTCTGCAATATAGCCCATGTTGTGTATTACTGTAGATAACATTTTTGCATTATATTGTCCAGGTTGTATATAATTAAGGATCTCCAAGATGATACAAAAAAGTATATTTAAAAATCTTTAAAAGAGGCAAGATCTTAGAAATGTAATTTTTGTAGTCATGTTGGTTTCATTCATTTACAAATGTACTTTTTCTACAAAGTGTTAAATAATACTTTACATGCTCTTTGAATACACAAGTGTACAAATCTTTATTATTTTCAAGAAAGTTTTCAAAAACTCACCAAAAACTGTAATAAAGAAATATATAAATAAATAAAAATTAGATTTTTTATTTTTTTATAAAAAGCTAAAATATATTTGTTAAAAAAAAACAAAAACAAAAACTGCAGAGGTACTTCCATGGTCACATGACAACAAAAAGGCTAATTTGGTGGAGAAACTTTTTTCAGATGTTAATTATTCTTAAAAAAAAAAGTAGAGCTTCATTGCTTATTTAAGAAATAATAATAATAAATGTAAAATAATAATTAAAAATACAAACCAAACATTTAGTACAATTTCCACACCACTACACTTTTCTTTCTTTCTTTCTTTCTTTCTTTCTTTCTTTCTTTCTTTCTTTCTTTCTTTCTTTCTTTCTTTAATATATATATATATATATATATGTGTGTGTGTGTGTGTGTGTGTGTATATGTATATATATATATATATATATATATATATATATATTTATATATATATATATATATATATATATATACACACACTCACACACATACAAACAAAAATTTATTCAGACACCTTAAACATTTCATTCATTAATTAAATTTATTCACTATAGTTTAAAAAATGGTAATAAAATATGACAAGATCTCAGAGTTAAACTGTATCAGAAAAAAATAATCTTAATTATGTCAGATAACACTTAAGCAAAACATGGTCAGGTCAAAGTGTCTGAATAATTTTTGGTTCCAAATTTTTATCAATTTTACTGGTAGTCCACAGTATGAATAATATTTGGGTATAATATGTCACAGTTTAATTTATTTTGCTATTCTCACTTACATAAATGAACTATAGTGTCCTGCACCCACTAGTAAAAATACAAAAAAAATTATATCTAGTGTTTGAATAACTTTTTAACTATATATATATATATATATATATACTGACTTTCATTTTGATTAATATTTAAATAACTGATTGTTTGCCAGTAGATAATGGTTATAAATTACTGTCATGATTATCATTGTCAAAAACAAACACAGTTATATAAATTTGAATGAAAGGTGTCGTGAATTTTAATGAAATCTTCTCGGGAATATTTAGATGTTACAATATGAAGCAGTTTTATGGTTACCTTGCAGTGTAATTATTCACTAAAACTTCCATTAGAGAATATAGAGCTTATTTGTGTTGCTGTGTAATTTTGCCAGATGACACAATTCATTGTCAACAAGCTGCGCAGCATGCTGTGCATGTTGTGCATTTGACAAATCCAACTTTAAACCTTGACCTTTGGTCCTCGTGGGATTCGGGATGAGATGATTCAGTCCACCGCCCCTCCATCTTCTCCATTAGGCGCCCAAGTGGTCGCGGCCAGAATTGCGGTGATTGATTCAGCTGTAGTTCCCACGGAACAGTGTGCTCTTGTGATAGCATTTATCTTCATAAGCGCTGATATGCACCCGGAGTGCACTCCAAATTAAATCCCTCTTTTAAAAGCGCAATGGTGCTTCTCAGGGAACTACATAAATCGTGTCTGATGTTGCTCCTCCGGTTACATGCGCCATAATCAGCTGATGACCACTTATTTCCATTCAGCGCGACATAGTGTCATGAACACATCCCTTCATCTCACCTGCAAATTCATTTGTATATTTATCTATTAAGTTATTTAAAAGTACATTAAAAATGCAATTTATGCAGAAAGGGACACCTAATCTATTTGACGAATGTTTCAATTTTTGAAATAAGTAATATATATATAAATATATATTATTTTTTGTATTTTTGTTTTAAAAATGCCTAGTTGGTGAAGTATTACATTTATTAAAATACTACAATGAAGTTTACTTTACAAAATAAAATATTAATTTGAGATTTTCTCTTTTTTGTGTGTGTGGTAAAACCAGCATGCGTGAAACCATTTCGTCGTCATATGACAAGAAACCCATAAAACAACAAGGACTATCAAGGTCATTGTATTTATTAAAACTATCACGTTTTAACCATTTTTTTTAAACTTGTTTTACTTTACAAAATCTGTTTGGTTATTTTTTTATTATTATTCTTAATAGTTGTTTACACCCACGTGTACCCATTCAAGGTACAAAAGAAACTGTTATATAATATCACATATCATAATATAATTAGTATTTTTTTTCTTGATTCATTAAACCCTTTTTTTTTTCTTTTTTCTTTTTTTTTGCAGAAAGTGGTATAAACATTGTTTAAAAAAAAATGAAACCAGCTTTAATACACCTACATTTCGAAAGTGTTCTACGCTAGTTTTTATTATTATTATTATTAATGATTTCTCCTTTTTCATCCACAATTATCCATACTAATTTGACCCACATTCATTATACATTTATTAATTTACATAACTTGTCCACTATTTACTAGAAAATGCAAGAATAATTCAATAGAATTTGTTTGGGTTTTTTCTCTGTATAGAGGCCTTATTAAAAAAGGCCAAAGCAACTTTATCCCATCAGGGCCATTTTATGTGTGTGATTGTGGTGTCACCAGTGTTGGAACATCAGCACGCATCTATTTGTTCATTTCGCTCCGTAGTTTTGCTTCAGCTCACGTGACGCTGAGCTCAAAGGCCAGAATCTATTACTTCTTCTACTATATGTGCGTGCGTGTGCGTGCATGCGTGAGTGTGTGTGCTTGTGTGTGTGTGTGTGTGTGTGTGTGTGTGTGGATGAGAGAGAGAAACAGACAGCGATTACGTTTTCTGCATGCTTCAGATTAAATGTAAAAAAACAAACACGTGATATAATGGAATGTAGACAATGTTTAAAAGCTTATGAACAATAGTATAACTATAACAATTTACCTTCTTACAGTTCACTTTATATATTTGAGATCACTATTATCCATCTAATAGTAATAAATTATTATCTTTTTTTGAGATTTGCGTTAACAAATGAATTTTTGTCCCTCGAGAATTTCTCTCTTATTTTGTTCATTTATAAGTGAACAAAATATTTGTAAATACATTTTATCACTTTAAAATAGCACATATACTCAACCAAAAGTGTACTATTTTTACAACTTGACTAATAATAATGAACAACGAATGCATTATATGTAATCATGTTGTAGAACAGCTTGCAGTTACACACTGTTAGTGTTATTGTGCTTAATTAAATTGATGTACAAAACGAGTAATCTTGACAATGTGTTTTCAAACGTTTTATCCATTCCATGAATAAAAACAAATCTAGAATCGAAATGTTCCGAGCTAAAAATGACTCTTCACACATGGACGGCTCTGGCAGCGTGGCACGGTGGCAGTGCCATGGACTGGAACACATAGCAGCTCTGTTTTGGCTTCCGCTCATTGGAAGCTCAGACGCAGATGTGCGTAATTGCGCGTGTCCATCAGTGAAGTGTGTTGAGGTGTCAAACGTTCATTCAGGTGAAGAGAGAGGGGGTGGAGGGGTTCAATTGAGAGGGAATGAGAATGTCCCTATGTTAAAATTGATGTGACATGCAAAAAATAACTTCATGGACAAAGCGGTTTCTCTGTCTCTCGATGTATAGTATTCGATACAATTATTTTGGATATCTATAGATTGTTGCATTTATAACTTAACATATTTGTTTTGTCTAAATGCTAACAAAAACCTTCGTGCGTTTGTTTTAACTAAGTTACTGATTTATTGCACCTTTGTTTTGTGGAGACCAGTGACCTATATCGAATTCCCACGCCTTGCTGCTCTATCCAAATAACTGCGTTTATCAGTTCGGACGAATCCATTTCCTCCTGTTCACACCTTTGCTGCTCTTTTTTCTGAACTCGTGGCGAAAAGCTCCATAATCCTCTCCAGGAGTCGTGCCCCTCACGGCCTTTTTTATGATTTCGACCCGACTCCAGTGGCGCGCTGGCGGGGTGCAACACTGCTCTGCTGGGGTCAGAGCCTTTGATCCGCGAGTCCGTTTGTCGAGGGTTTGGAGCTGTTTGGGAGGGTGAGTGCGCTTTGGGGAGCCGGGGCATTTGTCATCCACAGAAAGAGAAAACATCAACAGGTACTAAGTACTGCTGAACATGACACCATCAAAAGCAACATGGGATGTAAAACAGCAGGAGACTCTGACGCTTTGATTATATTGTTTTTAGAGAGAGGTGTCTCAATAATAATGAGGGCTGTTTGGACACCATCGCGCGCGCGTGCAATTAACCTGTGACCATCAAATGTGCATGCGCCTCACCATAATGGTTTTTCGATTTTTCGGGTCCGTAATTGACTTGAGCTTGTCAAATTGCAAGAAACACTCATCGATATGACATTATTAAACACAATTAACACTCATGACTACATCGATTAGCTCATTACATCCACCATTAGTCCTGCGCTTCTGCAACAAATTTAACCTCAGTTTAAATTAAATAATCCAAGATTAATGATAAACTAAATAATCTAACAGAAATATTTTTTATGACACATCACTTAAGTTACCGATTTCCAATGAAGGATGTTTAATTTATGCAACAAGATTGACATATTTTTAGAAATGTTGAATTCAATTAAATTGTTTTGTAATTATAATATTTCTTTGGTAAACTACAATAGCAGCTTAACAGCTACGCAAATTATTATGATTTTATTTGAGTATATATATATATATATTCATGAATTATTACATTTTTTCTTTTGTCAAATCAACTTCAATATTTATGTTGTTCAGATAATATAATATAATATTTTGTGTTTCTGTTGATTATACTAATCGCCTTCATTGTATTAACTCAAATTTCTAAGGCAACCAGGTACTAACTTACTTTTTTTTTTTAAGTTAAACCAACAATTATTATTTTTTACAGTGTGTATATATATATATATATATATATATATATATATATATATATATATATATATATATATATATATATATATATATATATATATATGGCAGTGAATATTACCGCATGCTATATAAATTCTGATTGGAGGCCTCACGTGCGTTTGTACTGGCCGTTATTGAGAGCAACCAAAAGTCGACATGATTGGTTTACAGTTCAAATGCCCATAATGAAGGAACGTGTCAATTACATCGCGTGGATTTACAGCTTCATAGACACGAGTCCATTCACCTCATTCTCACCTCAAAACGACTATAGGCCCAATGTTAAGATTTATTTGACATAATTCTGAATTGTAATGTATTAATTCCCTTTAATAAATTTCCTTATCTCTTAATACAAATCTTATTTCTTCATATTTATGTACGTGGGTTCAAACAGTGCCAAGAGGGTATTTTGGAAATAGAGTAACACCTACTACACAACACACCCGATAGGTTCATCACAGTCAAATGTCACCGCTTGGCTCCACGTTAATGCGTTTGTCCCCGTATCATGTTTATATAGTAGTTAGTACAGCTGTTTGGGTGAGAGAGCGGGCGCGAGATCTTTGCAAAAACGAGTCTGTCTTAAAGTGCAAAACAGACATTTGAGGTAGAGATTTTCAGAGAGAACGATATTTTACCTCAAAATCTCAGACACTTCAATGTTTCAGAAATTCTTCACTTGATTTGGATTATATAAGGAGAAAAAAATAGTTTTCTACAAGATCTTATTTTAATACTAGATGTGTAATATCTTTAATAGTGTATACAATAATCAATAATTTGCATATCCCGGTTTTTATTTATATTTATGAATTGCATTTATTTATTTTTTGCACGAATTAAGAAAATGTCGACAAATAATTGTTTAGAATATAGAATTATTGAAATGGCATTTTATTCTGTAATTAAATTCTATCAAACTTCTATTTATTCTATAAGTTCTATATATTCTGTCGTTGCACAATATTAAATTGCAGGGAAAGATGTGTTTAACGTAATCTCGTGCACAGTAGCATTATCCCCAATAAATGTTTCCAGCCGCCAGAGCGCTGCCACCTCCATATGCGTGTCTGTGCTGAGGGAAGTGACGCAGGGACGAGCTGGGCGAAAATAAAACCCTGCTCCCCCTAAAGCCTTGATGATTGATGATGTCAGGTGTTCTGTTTCTAATTAACGTTTAAATTAGGCCAAAGAAAACCTTTCGAATTAGCGCTGCTGCGCTCGAGACCGTCAGGATCCTCTCAGAGCAGTTTGGAGAAGAGAGATGGCGGGATTATCTTTAGAACTAATAATGCTCGCGCATTTGAGAGAAATGTAACACCATGTTCAGCTTCGGTTTCTCTACCCGCCCTCTGTGGGGTAATGCGAATGTGCTATTGTTGGCGCTGAAGGGCATCATTCTCCCTATCAGAAATCCTATCCATCCACATTACATTAATACCCATGTATCGTTTAATAGGTTTAGCAGCTTTCCTCTGACCTGACATTCTGAGGTAACCAATTCGTTAAGGATATCTCAACCCGACTGGACTAATAAGAATAATTATTATCAGGCCTATTATTAATGCAGTCAACTGCACATTTTAACCCAGACAACGTTTTGCTTATAATATTTTGATTTGTAATTTTTGACAGTAATGTCAAAATGTAGTGTAGGCTGATGTCTCTTCCATTCCATTTCTCTTGATATTTTAATTCACAATGGGATCTGTACAAGCATAAAATGTCACTTAAATGGAATTTAAAATAGCTGTAGTTTTATTTTTGTGTGTGTATTCGAAAATGTATTATATATATATATATATATATATATATATTTATATATATATATATATATATATATATATATATATATATATAGATAGATAGATAGATAGATAGATAGATAGATAGATAGATAGATAGATAGATAGATAGATAATTTAAAATGTGTGACACGATTCATTAGCATGTTTTCTGTAGCCTGCTAAGATACATTTGTTCAATGCATTGTTGCTCATTTGCCATAAAATATTCTATTGAGTTTGGCTCCATCGCCCACGTCGACCGGTCTGGACCCGCACTAATAGAATGTCGTGCTGTTTTACTGCTCGTGAGTAGTTTGGCTCGTTTCAGTCCCTGTACGGATGTCACCATATGGTGCTCTTGGCACGGACAATGCGATATTCCTACGAACTGGCCATACATCGCCAATGACTCGTGTAAGAGAGACATCTATCACCCTAATCGATTATTGAAACCCTGTTAAATATTATCAGATGTCAACATCGCCACTTGTTTTATTGCCCAATGTATGTTTTATATTTATGGGGAGACCACCAAAATATTCACCAGTCTACAGGCCTCAGCAAGGTTTAAGAGGAAGTTACCTATTATTAGAAAATTATCTATTTGATCTAAATTATCTAAATTTATATATATATATATATATATATATATATATATATATATATATATATATATATATATATATATATATATATATATATATATATATTATTGGTCAATGCTAAATATTTTTGTGCATATTTGTTGTTCATTTCAACCAAACAACATGCAATAAAACTGAAGAGCTAACTGTATGAAAAATATTTGTGAAAAATAATAAAAAAGTGTTATTAATTAATCTTTGCCTTTGTACTAGGCTTTACATTAACTTAATTACATGTGTATAAGGTACAAGATTTTATATGTGCAAAAGGAAATATCTGTACTTTGTCAAAGCAAGCTGAAACAAGGTAAAAAAAAACATCTCGCATAATAAATACAATGTAGCACAAAGAAAACACGAAGTGCGGTGGACATATATTTTATTTTGTTGATCCGTTTCTTCTTTTCAAGTATCATTACATTGCTCTCTTCTATTTAGTGCTGTCTTAAAACTTCTATTCAATGTTTTAAAGCAAGAACGCGATTTCTTCTTACCTGCGTCTTCATATCAAGCGCACTGCGTTTCTCCAGAGTCCCACGAGCATCATCTGAAATCTTGTCCGACGCTGAGCGTGTCAGAACAGCACTGCTGTATAGTATGCTGCTTTTTCTCCCCTTTACCCACGTGCATTTTCACAAATTCATAGAATTGGGCTGCCGTGCTGACTGGGATATTATTGAATTTTTTTTTGTGTATAGGAAATCCTATAATAACAGTCACCTTTTACAACAAAACCACGTGGTCAATATCCTGCTTTAATACGCAAGATAATTAAGAATAGCCTAAATACAATTTGTTCACCTTGCAGCAAAATGCATAGCTTATTTAAAAGGCTTAAAACAACCGCTTATAAAAATAGTGTCGGTTTTTTGGCAAGATCAACACTGTGTGTGTGTGTGTGTGTATATATATATATAGCTATATATATATATATATAGCTATATAACGTAACATAGCCTACATATACGTTTGTATAATGTTTTCCGCATTTCATGCAGTTTGCTTCTCGATAAAGTCAATAGAAAGCATTTTTATTGGACTGAAACGATCACATGCCTTGCATTCTGATCTCGTGTGTTCTGATGACAGCTATACACGAGGTGTGAGAAAATGATGCTGTCATAATATCCTCCAAAACTGCAATAATCACATCCTACAATATTTCAGTAATTAGCGAGTTGTTCCTACATGCCCATCAACTCTTGGATATCTTAAACAGGCCTTTTAATTCTTAATGTTCATCAATGCTTTGTTGAATTTTTATTGTATTGTATTATTAAATTTTTTTTATTTTGCTCTACAGATTCGAATTCACATACAGAATGCTAGTGTTGGTGTTAATGAGCACACACTCTCCCTTTTCAGGGAGGTATACGCGTGGAGCACGTGGTTCGCCCTAAGTGGGAGTGGGATGCATCAACAGATGCATAAACATCCCGAGCCATCTCCCCTCTCTTTAAACTTCAGGGGGAAACTCCTCCTATTCTCGATCCAATTCATTATTATGGTCTGGCCCTTTAAGACGGAGCAGCGGGTCAGCAAGTAGTGTAGTGTTTCTCTAATTGAACTTCACAAAAGCAATCAACAAGAACTCGTTAGCGGTTGCTTGCTGTTTTGAGCCTCCTTCAGACACGGCTACACATGGTGAAGATTTTCATGGAGCAGCTCAGAGAACACCGGAGCCGCATATGAGGACTAAACTTCGGGTGCCTCCTGTGACTCCTGAAGCATGGTGCTTTTGGAGAGCCACTTCAGAGTGAGGAAGAACAACGATTCTGTTTAAAGAGAGGAATAGACAAGGCTTTTGTATGCATAAACAAGTTTGAGCGAACTAGGTGACTTCTATTCGAAATAGTTTCTTGGGACTGAGATGACCTCCAGCTCTAAAGACATGAAGGCAGGATCCGTTTTGCAGTCCAGCGGCGAGGAGAGGCGGCGGGGTCCCTTGGACCAACTCCCACCTCCGGCCAACTCTAACAAGCCTCTCACCCCGTTCAGCATTGAGGATATCTTAAATAAACCGTCCGTCAAGAAGTCCGTCGGTAGTCTGTGCCCTCCGCGGGTGCTGGAGAAAGTGACCGGCTCGAGTGCGACTCGGAACGGTATCAGCGCTCCGTCCTCGCCGTTATGCGCTCTGGAGGAGCTGGCGAGCAAAACATTTAAGGGTCTGGAAGTCAGCGTTATACAAGCTGCAGAAGGTAAAATGTTGTGTCTTTTAGAGAGATTTATACGTTTGCATTGTGTTTACGAATTAATACACGAGTTTCAAATGCGCAGGTTTACTGACACTTGGAAGTGTCTGTAAGCTATGTGTAGGCTATTTTACAATTGATATCGAATGCTTATTTTTATTAGCATATAAAAAAATCAATAATATAAAGCATATACAAAATATACACATATAACATAAATATAGGCTACTTTTTAGTCAAAATCATTGTTTTTTTTTTTTAGGTTCAGTGATTACCTTCCCGCAAACACATTTTCAGATATTGATATATATATTTTTTTCTGAAGTAAAAGTCTATAGCGATTCCTCGAGTGTGACTTTCAGTATTTCAGGATTTTCTACAGAAATAAGTTCTTAGATCTAAAAAAAAAAAAAAAAAAAAAAAATCCAAAGCCTTTATTTTCATAGATTTAGCATTTACAAGAATGTTAAAGAGATTGAAATCGTTCATGTTCGGTTGATATTTACAGAAAATGCCGTTCGTGAATCCTGACGTTCGTGTTGACATTGCAGAACTGTCTTAGCCTATATAGTGGGTCACACTAACGGTTAAGGTCGTCTGTAATTAGACTGAGGCCAGTTCTGTCGCGTGATAGGCTGCTTGATTAACACATCAAATATTTCGAATTTACTTGGCAATCAATAGTTCAGATGTTTTGGAAAGTTTCTCCCCCTCTTTTCAAGAACAGCTGTTATGCAGCTGGAATGAACAACTGCGGCCTATCACATAACACAACAGTGTGTACACTCTTAAAAATAAAGGTTCTAATTTGAACCAAACAGCTTTTTGCAGCTTAATTTCACAGAAGAACCTTTTTAAGTTTTGCAAGAAAAAAAAAATCATCTACAGTCTGTTCTGGTGCTTTAAAGGATCCTAGAAACCAAAACACTGATCTAAAGTGAACCTCTAATTTGAATCTCCAGAGAACCACATAGCAAGTACAATATACAGCCAAAAATAAGACCATTGAAGTACTTCCAAATAATGCTTTCACTAGTTAAAAATAGGGAATTATTATTATTTTTTTCTTTTTTACAGAAAAAAAAAGCATTAGCTTTATAATATTTGTGAATGATTTACTATAATGAAAGTCACTCTAAATTGTGACCCAGTAGCCCTCACACACCACCTGCGATATTCCTGGAAATCAACTCTCTTTCCTTTCCATTTAAAGGTCGCGAACATCTCAACGCCTTCGGCCAAAGACAGGCTTCCAAAAAACGACGGAAGTCCCGCACAGCCTTCACAAACCACCAGATCTACGAGCTGGAAAAGCGCTTTTTGTACCAGAAATACCTGTCACCGGCCGACAGAGACCAGATCGCACAGCAGCTGGGTCTGACCAACGCACAGGTCATCACCTGGTTCCAGAACCGACGGGCCAAGCTCAAGAGAGATCTGGAGGAGATGAAGGCGGACGTGGAGTCTCTCAAGAAAATTCCGCCGCAGGCATTGCAGAAACTGGTGTCCATGGAGGACATGGAAGACCCTCACGGTGGCTCGGGGCCCATTTCTCCCAGTCTATCTCCGAGAGCCTTCCCACAGTCCCCTTCCTCATCCAGAGGCCAAACCACAGACGAGTTCTCAGAGGAGGACGAGGAAATCGAAGTGGACGATTAAAAGCAGGCCCTTGTTTTCAGAGAAGGGCATTTTTCACAACTTTTGCACGGACTCTGCGGAAGAACTTGACATGCAAGCAAAGGTTTCTGTCTCCCTTATTTTTAATTTATTGAAAGGACCTCTACGCTCTGATGTGCAGACCGAAGACACGGCTGAAGGAATACGCTTTCATAAGATCTGAGAAATGCTTAGAGATAAATGGTACAGTATCAAGACTGCGACATGTGTATGTACATTTTAAGCTTTATTTCTCAGCTCGATTTTCTAAGGAAACGTGTGCAATTGTTTACACCGTTCAACACACCTCTGTAGAACCTCTATGCCAAAAGTGATTTTCAATTAAATTCTCAGCTGAATAGAATTATATATTTATAAATAATTTCAGAACATAAAAAAGTCACCAGAAAGTGAATTTATTCAATCTTGATTCTACGTTGTAATTGTCAAGACTCATTTCCCAAAGTTTTACATTATATATCCCAGTCCCTGCACAATTACAGGCATTATTAACAAATAAAAAAAAAGAAATGTATGTCCAAAACAATGCAAGGGAAAGGTTGTGTATATATATAACAAGTTATGATGCATCTAACTCGTTAAATTTATTGTAACATTCTATTTAATCTTCATTTATGTAAATAAAGGGTATATGTAATTTCACTATGTTTCCTTACCTTGAGTCAGAATGCATTGTATACTGAGCTGAATTATAAAATAATAATAATAATAATAAGTCTCCCATAAATTTGTGGATATAGGAAATCCATTGTTCTTTGTTAAAAATTTTTCATTATAATGCCACAACAACATATTTGTGATGAGTGAAATGAATGGAAACAAAGAAGTCTCCTTTTTTTTTTTTTTTTTTTTTTACCAATTTTTCTTCATTAGTATTAAAGTCAAAGTGGTTAAAAACTTAGCACCTTCTAAAAATTTAAGACAGCAATTCAATTTAAGTTTAATATTTTACTGGCATGCTTATTTTACAGTGCAATGACTTTATTTTATGCAAATGATTTTATGGCACACTCTGGAGTTAAACAGCTGAGAGAGGCAGAGCACTTTTACACATCGGTTCATTGTGTGTGTTAAGAGTGTTTGTGTGTGTTAAGTGCCTGAAGCTTAATTAGGACACTTGAACAAGGTCCCCCCCTCTCACATTGTCACGAGGACAACATAAAGCTTGCTTTCCTCCTCGCGCCATATGGTTTATGAATCTTCTCTAACACAAACTAGTCAACATGATTGATTAGGTTAACCCGCCTTTGAGTGCGCATTAACAGTTTCAGTCGGTCGAGCCCAAATAATACCCCACATCTGTGCCCGTGTGTTAAAAACGCCCATGAATAGCAGATGATTTGCATGCGGTTCCTAATGAATAAATCTCAATGGGAAGCCGGTGGAAATGGGGAGGATTGTTGCATCCTGGTCTGCCGAATTTCTTTCGGCCCATTTGTGTCAGTTTGTGAGCAGATCAAGGCAGCAGTTTTGGGCCAGCGAGAAGATGGAAGTACAATTGGTGTAATCGCTTGGAATAGTTGGGGTTGAAAAGTCAAGCAGATTTTTATGAGCGCATTGTGGAAAGGCTCGCCAGAGAGCCGAGGTTCTCAGAGCTGTCGAGCAGCGGCACATTCTCGCGCTTTTGTAACCACAGTAGTCTACACAATAGCTCGAAATGCTCTGGGTTCCTACTTCTGAGAATCGCGATGATTGGAATTCGAAGGTATATGAATATAAATGCCTTTGGAGTATTACAATTGAAAGCCGTGATTTCACAGTGTGAAAAAATTCGAGGAAACAAGCACTTTAAACACTCTGAAAGGTCTCTCGGATGATAGAGTAGCCGTTTCATTTTAGAAATAGATAGAGATGTAGAAAGATTTGCCTTTACTTACTGCAAATAGGTAGGACAGAGTGAAACTTTTCATTCATGTAAATGGCGGTAAAAGTAGCCTAGTTTCCACACGTCTGTCCATGTAAACAAGGCTACAAACGGAGTTTGTGTTTTCTAACAGGCTATGTGTTGTCACAGACAAGTCCAAAGTAAAAATCATTACTCTGACTCTGTTTTCATTTAAAGTCTGAATCATGACGAAGAAAATTTGAAAAATGAATGCCAGAAATAATAGAAATAAACGAATTAGAATAACGCTTTACCTAGGCTAGCCTATTTGCTTAGGCCTAGCATATTTCAATATTAGGCTACTGAATGTTAGGCTAGTTAACATTATTAGGCTATTATTATTATTATCATTATTATTAAATAGGCTACTATTATCATCTTTTAGATTCGTTAAAAATATGGGCTACATACAATTATGAGTTATTACAGGGAAAAACAAAACGGTATAAAATCAAACATTTAGCCTTGAGTCTGTTTTAGGTTTGTAGCGAATCGCGAAAAATAGTCGAAATTAGGCTACATAAGAGGCCTATACCGGTGACGTTGTCCATTAATATAATTGATTTCGTTTTATAGCCTAATAGTTATATCTATGTATAGCCTACATAAAAGTAAATATTTAATATATAATGTAAAATAAAATAATTGCGAAAAAACATTTCGTTTTCTTTAATTGAATATTCACTGCAAGCAGAGCGGGGCAGATTGTGTTTTAAAGGCTACATGATTGTATTTTAGATGAATGGTCTACTTTAAATGAGGGAGGAAAAATACTAATATGCCATACTAATCGTAACATTTCTTACTACTACAATTAGTAAACACGATTTGATACAAATTAAAATTACTGTTTAAAATTGACCCTCCAAATTATTAAATTTGCATTGTTAATTATTTTAACTGTAAATCTGTATGAATTTGGTAAAATGTAGGGCTATGTGGTCTTACATGGAGAAAAAAAAATACATGGGGAAATAATATATTTTCTTATAAAAATATCCTATATAGCCTAGATTAAAAGAAATAAAGAAAAAAAAAAGAAAGCACACTGACATTGTAGACAGACTGGTAGACAGAGACAACATGAAATTGGTAAATAATAATAAAACACCCGTGTATTTCCAAATTATGTATGTATACATATATATATATATATATATATATACATACACACACACATATATATATATATACACACACACACACCAACAGAACATCTGAAAAGATATGTTAATATTTTATGTCTGGCTGACAGTAGGTTTTCCTTGTCGCATGAGGCATTTAAAGCGTTTCTTGTCAACTGTAACACCAGCATTACTTTCCCTTTTGGGTTGATACAAGTATGTTGTATTTTACTGCGTTTCTATTAGACATTTTGCCTGGGGTTTTCATTGCATCTTCATGTACTTTTGAGATGAAAAATGCCTTGAGATGATCCTAACAGAGTCATTGTGAGGTGACAGAAGGGGATTGGTGTTAGTGGTGCTCTCTTGAAGACCAACACTGCACCCTAGTGGTTGACTTCTAAAAACACTGGCGATACAAATACAAACAAACATTCTTCATTTCGACTTTAACAAGGATAGACATCATTTCTGCTCAGTGCTCATATATACACAATTGCACTTAAGTAATTTCATTAAAAAAATAAGAAAACGACACATAAGCACACAATACAAAAAGCACTCAATATTTTTTACCACATAAAATTTATTTTCAAAAATACAAAACAAAAAATAAGTATATATGCACAGAAAGCTATTAAAATAGAATATGTGAAATACAAAATATTTACACCAATTGATTTTTTCACACAATCCTATCTCGTCCGTTTGTCTTTTATAGCATAATGGAGTACCAGCGGTTGTGCCTAGAACGAGGGAAACAAGAGAAAAAGAAGAAAGCATTAGAACGGTTTGAAATGAAAAGAGCTAAGTATCATCTTGTTGACAGGCTAATGACTTTGACACTAAACAGAGATTGCGGGCAGAACGTCATCCGTCGCACTTTAAAGCATATGAGGCATGGAATTACTTGTGCTAAATTCTCACAACACTTTGACGCCCCACAAACCGCAGCAAGACACCGTATGAAGCAATATGGAGAATAGCACTTCTATTGCACTTTTCAGACCACAAGGCGACATCAGGCATATGGCTTTTCCTAGTCCTAATAAATCTCTGCCTATGCTGTGATTCCCCTCAGATGATGTAAAACGGAGCACAGTAAATCGCTAGTGTGCTAGAGAAATGAAGATCCCTCCTAAAGGGAAAGCAAACGTGCTGATAGTGTGAAAGAATGCGGTATGAAATTAGCTGGAGACGCTTGAGACTACGATACCTTTCCAAACCAGTGAGACAGCCAGAGACGCTTCATGGTCATGTGATCTGGGAGAGATTCGTTATTGAATAACATCTGGACCTGTAGTGCAACAAAGAAAACAGGGCAGGTTTAGTTAAAAATCTATCTCTCCAGCTAAAAATTAGCTGGTCATCCAATTCAAACACTGATTCTTTCTATTATGGCATTGAATAACAAATTCTCCTAGCTTTAGATATACAAATCATACACTCCATTTATATAATTAATCAAAGGTTGTTTGTTTGTCTAATACAGTGTCTAGAAGCATCGAAGCTGCATGTCACATTCACAGCACATGGGTGATTTCCTACTTCATGGTCATCAGAAAATGATATATAGGCATTATTTAAGTACATTGAAACAATTTTATACCAGGTTACGACAGCATATAGTTAGAAACAAAAGATGAATTAAATTTGTAGACCAGATGTGACAAAATCAAACGAGTTGGCTTTGAAAAAGTCATTATCTAAAAGTCTAATAAATAAACTATAAATTCATAGCATATTAATTCATATATATATATATATATATATATATATATATATATATATATATATATATATATATATATATATATATATATATTAGTTGAAAATGGAAAATAATTTATATATAAATAACAGTTGAAAATAGAAATGACAGCTGAAGGTGATGCAAAATATTCTTTCTGGTCCTAAAATCAAAAAACAATGGCTCTTTAAAGCACAAGAAGAGAAAGAGACTCAGACCTGATGTTTCTCCACGTTTAGTCGATGACATAACACTTTCCTCAGATGCCGTACTTCAGCCCTGACCGAACAACGTACAAATTTCTGCTGCAGGAACATATTTTAAAATAAGTAAAATTGTCATCACTTCTAATAGAAACAACCAACCAGTGTAATAGTTTTCTTCAGAGTGAATCATGGTACATTCATATTTCTTGTGTGGCTGTCGTCTTACCTGTAGAGTTAATTTATTTTTGTCCTTCCCAGAAAATGAGCTGTAAAAAACAAAATGAAATTATGATAGGATGCAATTTTTAATGGTTTTGAAAGAAGTCTCTTGTTCTCACTTATTTGAACAAATATACAGTAAAAACAGTAATATATTATTACAATTTATAAATATCTGTTTACTATTTGAATATATTTTAAAATGTAATTTATTCCTGTAATGCAAAGCTGAATTTTCAGCATTACTCCAGTCTTTAGTGTCACACAGGGCCGTAACCACCACAGACCCCCATACCCAATAATTAGAAATGGCCAAATTGTCTCCCCCCAATATTTGATATTATTGATGCTGCTCTGATGTACTCCATTATGCACCACTCTGTTTATGGTTGTGATGACAACAACATTTTTTAGGCTGTTCTGCCTCATCACATCGCTCATCACTGTCAGAATGAGTGGGCTGGCCAATCAAATCAAAGAACGCGGGGCCTACCGTTCACAGAAGACAAGTATGAATTCCACTGTGACGTTTTTGTTTTAGCAGTGAAAGAGTATGTAGTGAGTAGCTAAACATGTAATATTTGATGACTGTTTTATGATCTGTTTTACGACCAATAATAATATACAATGATGTAAACTACTCAACATTTTTATAAAATTGATGCCATTTTGAATTGAAAACATTATTTGATTAATATGATGTAATTAATGTGATTCATAACTGAATATAACAAGACAAGAAACATTTTGCATTTTTGACATATTAGACATACAAATAAGAGTGAATATATTTACAAAAATATATTATTTGCAAATAGTTTAAATTGATTACTTAATAACTACAATCGACCCCCCCCCCCCCCCCCCGGGTGTCACATGATCCTTCAGAAATCATTATAATATGCTGATTTGCAGCTGATTATTATCATCAATGTTGAAAACAGTTTTTGCTGCTTCACATTTTTGTGGAAACTGTGATATATTTCTTTCAGGATTCTTTGATGAATATAAAAAGTTCAAAAGAACAGCATCTGTTTGATTGTAACATTATAAATGTCTTCACTGTCCATTTAAATCAATTTGATGCATCACTGCAGAAGTATTAATTTCTTTAAAAAAAGAAAAAAAAATATCTTATGGGCCCAAAACTTTAGAACAGTACTGTAAAAGAAAACATAAGCTTTACTGCTGTCTTACCTCTGCCTTTCCAGACATAGAGAGACCTGCTCATCGTATCTGTAAAAGTGAGCTTTGGAGTGGTCGAAGCTTGTGTAAGGTAATCCTGTGTTATCTGGAACTGAATCTACAGGAAAACACAAACACGCTTAATAACAATCTTAATAAAACAAATTAAGCATCTAACTACATGTAACCACGTACCTTCTCCAGATGGCTGTATGATGCGTTCAAGACCCCGTGACTGATAGAATTCTTTAATTCGCTTGTCTTCGCCTGAGAAGATCAGATGGACGTTTAACCACGACTGACCAGGAGTCACATAAACTGACACTCAAGTTCAGATGATCCCGTTCACTGTACTTACTCTCTTGTAGACCCGGGACTAGTTTGTAGACAATGTCTTGCATGACTCTGTCCAGCTTTAGATTCAGCAGAGGCTGCGTTTCGTGAATTTTTATGTTACACATTGGACAATATTTGCTGGTCTGGAGATACTTCACAATGCAACTCTTACAGACTGTGGAGAGACGGTGGAATGAATATGAGTCAACAAGTAACTTGTGGATTTCTTCTGCATTTAACAGTACCGTAACCACCATAGACATTGAGGGGGACAAGTCCCCCCAATAAATAGAAATGGCCAAATTGCTCCCCATTTTGTCATTGTTAGGATGACAAAAAAAGTTTAAAAAGTTGCATTTTTCCAGTGGTCTGCTTCAGCGGTCTAACAGCGCTCATCACTGTCAGAATGACTGAGTTGGCCAATCAAATCAAAGAAGGCGGGACTTACATGATTACGGCCTTGGTATATAAATTGTGAAGTAGGCTGCTTTAAAACCGTGTCATTTGACAGTGTGTTATTAGGAGAGAGATAAACAACACTTACACGTATGGAGACATTCTGTGATGGTGGTTGCGTCGATAAAGTATCCTGCACAGAGGTAGCATACGATGTGTTCATTCAGGTCCTTTATCTTTATTTTAACTTCTTCCTGTGGTACCAAACAGAGGAAAACATGTCATGCAGGTAGTTTGAGATCACTGTGACATTCTGCATTAACATAAAATCCCCAGTTTTAGGGCAGTCCTTGAATGCTACAGTACAATATTGTAATCCCAGAGCGTCTCAAGCATTAAAACGTGTAAATCAGACACTTTATCCATGGTGTTCCCATATGTCAACTTGAGCAAAGCCCTAGTCATAAATTAGGTGACTAGGAAAAAAACATCTATTCTATACTTTCTATTTACACATATAGATAGTTGACATTGAATCAAGTTTCAGAAGTGTCCTGCATTGTGACATGCTAGAATTTAACTTAAACTACTTTAATCACATTTGTCTTTAACAATTATGCTGTTTTTATGACATCTTATTAATTATTTTCAATTATTATTTAAAATGAAGGAAAACTACAGATACCAAAAAGTGATTAAAAATTGTGAAAATTAAAAATGTCTTCTTATTATTTAACTAATTGTTAAAGTCGATGTTAAATAACGATTTTTTTTTTTTTTTTAAATGTATGTTTTTGTTTTGTTTTTAACATCACGTGTCTCTTCTGACATGGGAACTGCGTGGATTACAGAAGTAAAATTTGTTGTGTACAACTATTTAAATGCGCGCTCCTGTGATGCGGGTGAAGTGCACTTTTCAGCGAGTCAGGTGTCCTTTGTAAACAAGCCTTCGATTAGCTAAACAGACCAGAGTATATAGGCTACTAGTTTAATATCAATCATTTTCAGGATTGCACTGAATTTAACAAGGACTCGATGTCGAGGTACGAAAACGGCACGTCCCCGCATATGCGGGTCACATGAATTCTAAAGTAAAAACACATTTTCTGTCACTCATGTTCAAAACGGACACGCGCTGCCGAAAATGCAGATCATAACGATGCACTTGTTCACGCGTCTGGGCCAACGCGCATTAATAAGCATGTGGGATATAACATTCACAGCGCAGCAGCACGCGACGTGAACCACCACCGTTATATTCGTTTAGGAGCGCACAAAACAACACATTTTATTCATGTATTGAATTTTGGAGATTGAGAAAAAAACTACAAAGCAGGGGATTCCACTGGGAAGGGTTTGACAAGAAAACCCTCGCCACGGAGAACAAAAACACAACCGTGGATTGATTCTTCGCAACACTCACGCCTGCGCAGACACACAGCACGGTCTCGCGCTCCATCTCTCGGCTTTCGCGCCACACAGAACGCCCCTCTCACGCGCGTTTATAGTATGCGCGGGAAGCGCGCGGCCAAAGACGGGACGCTAAAGCAATTTTCGCCCATTTCACTCACCTCGTTCCTTAAAGGGTCGAGCTTGTAGACGTTCTGCAGCTGATTTCTTAGCCGCATAGCTATCGCCATCGGACCTTGTTCCGCCATCTTTGGGAATTCTGCATACTTCCGGGTAACGGGAGAGTGGGTGAGTTCGGTCGCTGAGAGGCGGGGGGACCTGCTGGTTTTTCCACACACTCATTTCTATCCCACACATTGATATTATCATTGGGTGTGTGTGTGTGTGAAACAGCATTCTAAAGCAGCCTGTCAGAGTAGCCTACAGTTGCAAAAAAAAAAAAAAGAATGTGAACCACTTGCAGAATCTATGAAAATGTTAATAATTTTAACAAAATAAGGGAGATAATACAAAATGCGTGTTATTTACATAAAAGATGTTTAGCCTACATATAATCCACAAGACAAAAAATAGCTGAATTTATTAAAATAACCCCATTCATAAGTATGTGAACCATTGATTCTACTGTGTGTGGTTACCTGGATGATCCAGGACTGTTTGTTTGTTTGTGATGGTTTTTCATGAGTCCCTTGTTTATTCTGAGCAGTTAAAGGATTAGTTCACTTTCAAATTAAAAATTCCTCATATTTACTCACCCCCCATGTTATCCAAGATGTTCATGTCTTTCTTTCTTCAGTCCAAAAGAAATTAAGGTTTTCCATGATTTTTCTCCATATAGTGGACTTCAGTGGAGCCCAAACAGTTGAAGGTCAAAATTACAGTTTACAGCGATCCCAGACGAGAAATAAGGGTCTTATCTAGAGAAACCATCGCTTATTTTCTAAAAAAAATTAAAAAATTTATACGTTTTAACCATAAATCTTCATCTTGAACTAGCTCTCTTCTTCTTCTCTATTTGAATCCCGGCAGTGTAGACACTGCTAAGTGTCTTACTGCCCTCCACAGGTTAAAGTTTGAACTAATTGTTATATACTTGCTCTAGCATATTGTATTTGACAATTTAGTTCAAACTTTGACCTGTGGAGTTCAGTAATACACTTAGCAGTGTCTACACTGCTGGAATTCAAATAGAGAAGAAGAAGAGAGCTAGTTCAAGATGAGCATTTATTGTTAAAACTTATATATATTTTTTTTAAAAAACGAACGATGGTTTCTCTAGATAAGACCCCTATTCCTCGCCTGGGGTCGTGTAGAACATTTTGAAGCTGCACTGAAACTGTAATTTTGACCTTCAACTGTTTGGGCTCCATTGAAGTCCACTATATGGAGAAAAATCCTGGAATGTTTTCCTCAAAAACCTTAATTTCTTTTCGACAAGAAAGTAAGACATGAACATCTTGGATGACATGGGAGTGAGTAAATTATTAGGAAATTTTAATTTGAAAGTGAACTAATCCTTTAAACTGAGCTCTGTTCTTCAGAAAAATCCTCCAGCTCCTGCATAATCTTCAGTTTTCCAGCATCTTTTGCATATTTGAACCCTTTACAGCAGTGACTGAATGATTTTGAGATCCATCTTTTCACACTGAGGACAACTGAGGGACTCAAACACAACTTTTAAAAAAGGTTTAAACATTCACTGATGCTCCAGAAAAAAAACATGATGCATTAATAGATGGGGGCTGAAAACATTTGGAATTTGAAGATCAAGGTAAATTGTATTTAATTTGTCTTCCGGGAAACATGCAAGTATATTCTGTTGCTTCCGAAGGGCAGTACTAAATGAAAAAAAAAAAAAAAAAAAGATATTCAAGCGAAATAAGAAAAATGTGGACATCTTCATCCTGTTCAAAAGTTTTCACCCTCCAGCTCTTAATGCATTGTGTTTCCTTCTGGAGCATCAGTGAATGTTTGAACCTTTTTTAACAGTTGTGTTTGAGTCCCTCAATTGTCCTCAGCGGGAAAAGACGGATCTCAAAATCATTCAGTCACTGCTGTAAAGGGTTCAAATATGCAAAAGATGCTGGAAAACTGAAGAATTTTTGGGACCTGGAGATTATTTCTGAAGAACAGAGCTCAGTTTAACTGCTCAGAATAAACAAGGGACTCATGAACAACCATCACAAAACAAAAAAACAGTCGTAGATCATCCAGGTAACCACACACAGTACTGAGATCCAATGGTTCACAAACTTATGAATGCGGTTATTTTAATAAATTCAGCTATTTTTTTTGTTTTGTTTTTTGTCTTGTGGATTATGTGTAAACATCTTTTATGTACATTGTCTTACTCAGGAAAGTACTAAATAAAAAATAACATGCATTTTGTGTTATCTCCCTTATTTTGTTAAAATTATTAACATTTTCACAGATTCTGCAAGTGGTTCACATACTTTTTCTTGCAACTGTATATGTAGTCTTTTATATATTACATCATATGCGTTAGTATGAGAGACATAATTCATGACAGGATCATATCTACCAACGGCATTAAAGTAAGAACAGAATAGAACATGGATGTAACTAAATGTTCTACTTATATCTTCATTCTAAGACCTTCGTATGACATATTTTGCTTTTATTTTCCTCTTACTAAGGTTGAAATGTAAACTTACCATCCTATTCTCAAAAACATAGTAGCCTATTCAAACGTTATATTACCTTTACTTTTTATAATGATGTTTATTCGAATGCCACAAACAATTGTGAATGTGTAATTTCCCATTGTGAACAATTCATTGGAGTAAAATATTTAAAGGAATTTTCCAACTTATCATTTATAAGTAATAAGTAATAATACTTTATCAACAGAAGTTTTGGGATGATGTTGATTAGCACAGGAAACAATTTTGAATTGTCCCACAGTTTGTAAAAAGAAAAGAAAGAATGCCGTATTTAATGTTTCGAGAATGAAAACAAAGCTGTGAGGTATAGATAGCCTACCGTACAGTCGGTTCAATTTGGTTGCACTGTAGTCTACCTGATTGTTGACCATTCAGCTGATACAACATTAAAATTTTGTCTTTCCAAAACAATTTTTGGTGGAAAGAACTCTGCATAACATGCTTTGTGACAGTTAAAAATTATACTGACCTCTTGAACAGACCATAACCTGCACAAAATCATATTATGAATAATTTAAACATGCCTTTTTTTGTTGTTGTTTGTTTTTTGCATGTAACTATTTTGTTTTTCGTTCTTACAAACTGTAGGACACTATTTTTAATCGACAGGATGCCACAGATGTTGTCTGTGAGGCTTAAGTGTAATGTTGCAACGTGACCGCTAGATGTCCCTATACTTTAATGTAGTTTTCAAGGATTCCTGTAATGCTTTAGAAACAAGTGAACTGCAGTCCAAAGTCTGGTTTCTGCTCTTTTTCATGACTTCTGGAATTTAGCAAATGCAAATTTATTGCTATTGGTTCCAATTCAAGTTTGTCTCTAAATGTGCTGCTGCATCACGTGTGTCTTAAAAACGTTCAGTAACAGTTAATTGACTGTTCAACAGCTACCACACTAATATTGGACATACAAGTACAACATTTGCTTGAGAAACTAATTTTGTAGTTGGACTGCACACAAAAATATTTATTAAACAGTTGATTAAAAAGTAGCTACAGCAGTTTTTATTTCTCATTATTATAAAAGAATGGCTTAGAACAAAGTGTCTTTATGTGCCTTTATTTTAATACTATCTCATAGGTGGTCTTTTTTTATTTTTGTCTTACCTGTCAAAACCCATTACAATTAATCCTGTTTTCACCTGTTCGGACTCGATGTGTGTAGGCCTACTTTACACAAAAGAAACAACGTCTCATCTTGACTGTCATTGTGAACCTGAATGAAGCAGTACTGTAGAAGTCCATATGAAGTCTGAACTGTGAAGCTGTGTTTTGTTTTAACATAAACATCTGACGGGGTCAGCGCACATCTGAGTGGCAGCACCTGACTCCATATACAAATCACGCCTTTGGGGCGGACAGAACACAACCGCAAGCTCTGACGATAGCTGAACGCATCAAAGAGAAAAGATAGAAATGCCGAACCCTTTGGCGTACAGTGGCATTTATTTCTTCGCCTTATCTCAGTTTATGGACAATAAGACCTTATGTTGTTGCCTTAATCCTTCCAGCTCTCCAGAGTATCTAAAATAAAATAACGATCTGATTGTTTCACCTGCCAGCCAAAGGCTATCAAAGTGAAGAAGATAAGGTAAACTAATGTCCAATAACTGGAGTCATTTCCATTGGATAGAGTTCAGTTCAGAGCGAGATACAAGAGCGATGTTACAGAAGGTTTAATGAAAACATGTCACTAAAATCACAGGGTGATACAATACGTTTCTTGTTGAGATTCATTCATGTGAGGGAGAACAAGAACATGTTTTACTTAAGCAATTGCAATTGCCGACCGCCTTTACCCTGAACTGAAGCCATATCTTGATAAGTGGAAACAATCCTTCTCATTGATTCATTAAAAAGCTGCTTTATTTTCCTCACTGCTAAGATGTGTTAAAACACACACAGGATGAAAGAAGATATGTAAGCAGGAGCTTTATCAAAACAACTCAGTTCTGTATTTGTTATTTCCATTTGATTAGAATTTGAACAAATGTTCTTAGCCAAGAATTAAAAATGAATTGTCCACAACACTTATCTAAGATGCTATTTCCTACTGAATTAAGGGATTTAGTATGTCTCCTGTTGGCAAAAACAAAAAAGGCGAAAAGAAAAGGAAAATGCTGTCATGCTGATTTCAGTGCCCCTAGCCTAGACCTGTTCACCCAAAGCTCAAAAAACAACCAAACAAACATCCATAACAGGGAGGAGGCTCGCCTGCCAAGTCATGCCAAAGTGAGGCTCTCTGTTTGGGGCACACAGACTTTTGCCTCCCCCTGTCCCAGAGCAATCAGAGCATGTAGGGACGGACACCGAGCTTTTTGTTTTCGCCTGCTCCAGCAATTAGCTGCCAAGTGGCAAGCTAATGAAGATAACCCCCTCCAAGAGCCCTGATCAGCTGCCAGGATGCTGACGACAGCTCAAAACACAAAGACTCTTACGGGAAGAAGAGGGGGTAGTTCAGGATCATTTTATTTATTTATTTATTTATTTATTTATTTAATCAAAAAAATAAATGTTAAAATTCTGATCAGTCAAGCCTTGTTTAAAGCGTTGTAACATAATACAACATGCACATACCTGTGGCTGCACATCATTGATGGATCAGTTGCAGAAACAGGTTTTAGTGGAAGAATTATATTGATTAATATTAATGTTAATATATTTAACAATTTACTGAAATACTGTTTTTAGAGCATTTACTATTTTTTAAAAGTCTTTCAAGGCTGTGAGTTACAGCTTATTGCTTTTATAAGTTACAGCTTATTGCTTTTATTATTGCTTTTATTCCTTAAAATTACAATATTGCTCTATTTTTGTAGTTGATTTAAAAAAAAAAAAAAAAAAAAACTTGTCTAATGTAACACAAAATGTTGACATTGCTTCAATTTCCTAAATTTGACATGTGAGTACAGCATCTTTAAATCTGTCACTGATTCAGTCACTGAACTCCTTCAGCTACCTGATGATTTAATTGGCTTACAGGCTGTTGAATAGCGAATGAGGAACTGAATTATATTTCTGTGACCTGGTTAACTGAACTGACATAGAGTGCACAATGAAGAACAGACCTGACAACACGTTTCACCATCCTTCTGTGATGTTCTACATCTAATGTTTCGATCCTTTATTTAAATTAATTATTTAATTTCTTTATGCTGGTTACAGTATGTTCACTAAAAACAAGACAATTCATAAAGATTAGCATTTTAATTGTTTTAAATATAATTAGCAGACAGTTTTTCCCACCAGAGGGTGCTAGTGCAGAGGATGGAGGCCTTCTGGGCAGCCAATGGTCCATCATTAGGTAACTGCAGTTAACCTAGACAAAAGTGCCCATGTCTGTATGTCTTATTCTCTAATGACTGTTAATATTCCCGTAATTTGGGTGTGCCAGCATACCTTGTCTGGTACAGTCTGAAGCTGTTCAACCCTTTGGAATCAAGAGAGTGAGGGGGAACAAGCTCTGAAAGGTAGGCTATGTTTACATTCAAATCTATATTTTAAGCAGATACTATCTTAACTATGCAATTTTAAAAGTTATGTTTTGTTTGTTCCAGGAATTATTGTTGGTTGGTACGCATACAAGAGGAGTACTATAGATTAAACTCTACGTGCCATGCAGTACTGCACAGAACGATTGGTCATTTTGTAAAAGAAAAAAAATTATATTCTTTTTAACCACAAATGCTTTTCTTGCACTAGCTCTGCGATGCTCCACGCATTACATAATCAGGTTGGAAAGGTCACGCGTGAAGTAGACGGAAGTACCGTGGTAGGGCGAAAAACTCATCCGATCTTCCTTCAATCGTAGTTGCTTTACCTTTTTTTGTAAAGGCCATTTGACTTAGTCTTTGCACATTAGTTTGTAGACATTAGATCGATACATCCACATACGTCACACGTAGGTGATTCCAATGTGATTATGTAATGTGTAGAGCATCGCAGAGCAGACCAAGATGAGCATTTATGGTTAAAAAGTACATACATTTTTAACTTTTTTAGAAAATGACCAATCTAGACAAGACCCTTATTCCTCGGCTGGGATCGTGAATTGAAGCTGCATTGAAACTGCAATTTGGACTTTTAACTCGTTGTACCCCAGTGATGTCCACTATATGGAGAAAAATCCTGGAATGTTTTCCTCAAAAACCTTAATTTCTTTTCGACTGAAGAAAGAAAGACAGACATCTTGGATGACATGGGGGGTGAGTAAATTATCAGGAAATTTTAATTCTGAAGTGAATTAATCCTTTAATGGTAAAAGTCTAGAAAAAAACCACCAGAGGTATCAATAAGGAATTAATCAAGTATATAAATATATACTTATTTATTTTATAATGTGTAATAAATCTGGTGCATTAACTGTTGCCTAGGAATACATCTTTATATGAACAACTGAAATGAATGACTCAAAGTTTGGCGGTCCAACATCTACTGGATAATGGACAGGATTTCATTGCACCATGTCAAAGACTCGAATATGAAGAGGATTCTTTAAATGGACTTCTTAGTGCCCCATGTGACCCACAGGACTCCATTACAGTGGATATGTGTGCATTCTGTTTTCATGTTTCAAAGCAGAGTGGATTGGGGCTGGGTGCACACGATGGCCCTCTCTGATTTCACCCTCTGGAGAATGTACTCAGGTGGTCCTATCAGGTGTGAAACTGACTGCGGTAAAGACAGGGGATTTGTCAAGACAAGCTGGAACCATGCCCAGAGTGAGGGGGTTGAAGGCTTTTTAGGTTTTCTTTTAAAATGTCACAATGCTGTCATTCACTAAGTGTGGTTGATTGCAAGCAGACCAGACTCTGATGCTTATTCTAAACTCTCCACAGGTAGACAGAGGGAGAGTTCACAGCAAGCATTAAGGATCCATTTTGGACCCATCTCTGACTGGTTCAGACTTTGAATGACACCTTCAATAGCAGAAACCAGTAAGACCTCTGGGTGTGGAGATACTGGCAAGATTATTTTTTGACAATTTAATTAAAACTAAACCCTGTAATTCTGAATTATTAAAAACTCTTGTTTCCAATAAATCATTCAGTTAAATCAATGACAGTTCTGGGGCCGTTGTCGGCAAAAGACTAAGCTTTTTGGTCTCAGCTGAACTGGCATGGCATTCACGCCCGAAACTCCTGTTTGTTCAGAGGAGCAGCAGCCGTGCTAGCCTGGCAGGGCTTCACATTCCTTCAGAACTGGCTCATTCTGGACTGGGCCCAATATAAAGTAAATTTGAACAGAGAAGTACCTTTCACAGGTGTTAAAACTGATACAGCAGCAAGTTCAGATGGGTTCTCCTGAAAGGAATCAACTAAATGTAAAAGCTCTCAGAGATGCTATGCTGGAACATTCTCAGGGGTCAGTGGGTTTGACCTGCATTGTTTTGAGTGGTACAGACTCCAGAACAACTTTGTGGAAGACTCTAAAAGATGTTTGTAACAAAGTTTAACATGTTCCTGGATCAACATCTTTGATGACTGGAATGATTCAACAACAACGTGGGATTCGAGAGGTGTGGTGCACAGGTGACGCTCATTAACACCAGAACCCGGGTGGACAGCAGAGAGTTTATCCATCCCCCCAGCAAGTCACCCCAGCACCACCACCTTGGGCAGCCACTGGCGGTCACCACTCCTTTGTGCTGCCCGACCCCCATAGCACCGCGATCCCCCACAGTAGCAAGGGCTCTCTGACAGTGTGACCCTCCTTCCTCCCGGGTTTTGGCACCGATGTAATATGACGTTCATATTAAGGGAAGAAGGAAGTCGGAACCAGCAAACAAACAAAGTAAACTTAAATCACAAAATAACCACAACAAAATGAGTGTAAAGCAGCAGCCCCTCACGGATGACTGCCACATAAACTAAAACAAGCTTGGTCCTCTCTCATCTTGCGCTGTCGTCACTTAACTTTTTATCCTTCTGGAGCTCCTCTGTGGACCTCTAGACCAGTGTGGCGAGCAGGTGACGCTCATTAACATTTTGATGTGGGTCTGCATTTCTAGGTGGATACATATCTGGCTGTTTTACCACTGTGGATGGAGTTTGCTCCATACAAATATCCGTTTTTGAATAGTTATTCCATGTCTCTTATGTGCCCTAGCTGGTATCCTTAGGTAGATATCAAGCAATTAATTTTTTTTAAGAGTTGAGATGGGACTTTACAATTGATCGATTTTATTCTTGCAAGTGATAAATGTGTTGCTTGATAGGTGATGGATTTTTTTCAATGTTCTGATAACAGTGCAAGGGGAAATTGCATGTTTTGGAGCCTTCAGAATAAATCAGGTTTAGGTTTACCCAAAGATTGTAACGTGATACACCAGTTTCCGTTGTGATTACTGAATGGCTGGATGTTCCGCCATTGTTATCTGCCATGGCTGTTTGAGATCATGCTTTAAGATGGTAAGAGGCCATGTGTAAATCTAGCCCCACCAGGCCAAGCCTAAGCAGTCACCTAACAGCCCACAATGACTCGAGAGACGCCAGCACCCGATAAACCTTGACCGCCCGTGAGACGCCCACAAAACATGTCGCAAGCTGGCAGAGGCAGATAGTGGCCTTCTTTGAAGATTCAGTTATGTTCATCCTGAGTTATGCTTTTGGCTCTTGAGGAAAGCTCTGATAGAGTTACAAGAAAGGCAGGCAAACCCTTATACCCGCGCTACACTAAGGAGAGGATTGTTTTGGAGACTGTATTCTTATGTCTGGTCTTCTTTCAACCAACATGCAGGCGTTCTTTCATCTTTGGGTTGCATCTTTTTGTTGGTAGCATGCAATGTTACTGTGCTGTTCTCGACTATGCTAGAAAGAGTAAGAGGGAGACAGACAACGAGAATTCATTCAATTTTGTATTGCATTTCTGAGTATTTCTGTTCCAAACAGGATGCTGACCCTCATCATTTAGATCAAAGAAGATTAAAAGTTCTTTTTGATTTGCATAGTGCTTCTTCATAGCAGGGGAATAGGAATGATCTGAAAAGTGTATTTGGGGCAGGGTTGTGCACCTTTCAGAATTGTTGATAATTTGAACTGAATTTGAACTGAGGTAGGAAACAGGATGCTAAGTTGCTATTCGAATTTGAATTTAAGGAAATAGGATTAAAGTGAATTAAAATAAAAATTAAAAAATTAGTTTTTACTAGTCAAGGAAGACTAGAATCTTTGGATGTTTGTTAAAGCCATGTTCGGAAGGTTTTGCGCCCTATCATACACCCAGTCCAATGTGGCGGCAGGTGCGACGCAAGTGTTTTTTGCTAGTTTCAGCCTGATGCAGTTATCATTTTCACGTCCTGTGCCACGTTGTTTAAATAGCAAATGCATCTGCATCCATTTGTGCACCCATGGGTGTGCTGGTTTGAAAACGAGGTTTGTTCAGGCGCATTGTTGGTGTGTTACTATTTTTGAGGCAACTGAAATAGACTGCGCCACTGACCAACTTAAACCTAGTCTAAAGTCAATAGCGCAATATTTGTTTTATTATTTAAAGAGCGCGTTAGTAATATGCCTATATGCAGGTGCACAACGTGCGTACACTCAGCTTATTACACACAACATGCAAAAACATAATTTCCTACAATGCATTACCAGTATTGAATATCTTTGAATTGCAATTCAGTAAATCTTCTTCCTTTCATTCCGATTGCACTTCATGTGGGGTGTGTTCAATTCAATTCAATTCCAATTCATAAATTAAAAGGGGGTCAATTCTTCAATTCTCAATGTTGTACCTGTCGTATTTGAACCTTTGCTTACAGATTGCACACTGGATCAATGGCAAACGCACCCAGATGACAGAAACCGCAAAGGTCTAAAATGTTAAAATATACCAAAATATAATTTTTATTTCCCAAAATAAGCAGGGACAAAATTATAATTTTAAAAGTAGAAGGAAACACAAAAGAACATGGGCACGGCAAGCAGAATTATTTTTAACCAGAAGAAAATAGCATAGGGGTGCATGAATCCATTCTGTAATTAAGCATAACTTATGTGCTCTCTCCTCAAGTGCAGGAGAGAAGGTGCAGGTGAGAATACTTGAGACAGGGAGGACGCAGATCAGCCTTAGGAATTATGTCTGCTCCGTGAAATTGAATTTAGAAATTAAGACATAAATAATATAGTCATGTCCATAGATATCTTCACCTCACTAGGATATGTGGCAGACAAAGCACTCGAAAATCACACGCTGAGGCACACACACACAAACACAGATAAGGTTGTCTCACTGCCTGAAAATTAAGAAATCATTAGAGCCATTCATCACTGTGTTGGTGGGGAAAAAAACCTCACTCCTTTAAATAATTACTCTGAATCAAAGGCTAAGTGCAGAAAGATCAAAGTCAGGCATTCTTGAGTAATCCTCAAGTGTTGCAAATCTTCGGTAATCTACCTTGCCAGGTCCCCACTGTTTGACATGTCTTTACTGTAGAAAAGGGAAGGGTGCCATTAATTACTGCTTTGCTGTGCAGTTGTTTACTTTTGTTAAACCTGAGTGCTGCTTGATTTGTGGATCACCCTGTTTATGGATCACCCCCGTTTTCTTTGTGTTTGTATGGACGTTCACACGATCAGTCTGCTTAGCTTGATGTCTGTGTTTGCTTTAGCGTGTTTGTCTGCTTGTTCCAGGAGTTAGTAGTGTGTTTGCATGTGTGTGTTTCTACACTGGGGGAGTGAGGATGAGATTAGCCGTGGACTCTGAGAGATCGGACCGTTTACTTTTGTGTGTCGAAACGTATTCTTATAAAAAGTGGATGAAATTGTGCAACAGTGTGTCCCTCCCTCACCCCAAACACCCCCCACTAAACACCCACCATCCTCACCACCTCAGCCCTGACTTTCAAAACCCAGCATTGTTGAAATTCAGAGCAGGGTCAAGGAAGTTCATCTGTTCATTTTCACTGATGAACCAAAGAGAGGCTTTTGCACAGGTTGTTTAGGCCTTTGTCTGAAAACTGTGGTGACCAAAGATTCACTCTTTCACGACGTGCAGCAAACTTGTGTCCTGGAAAACTTGTGAGCCAACTGAGGATTTGTGAGTGGGTGGAAGGTCTTTAATTTTCCTGCAGGTCCTGATCAGGGGGAGGATCAAAGTTACAGCGAGATTAAAGGACATTGGCTTGAGAGCAGAGCACCGAACGGCACACAAAACTCGTTCCCTGCATCGCTCTAATCCAGGCAGCAATCAGCAGAGCGCTGGACCACATGGGAAACGGGGGAGCCCCACTGAGATGGGAACAAGAGTTTAAAGGTCACATTAGAAATCCAGTAGATTTCTTAGTCATGTGATGAACGACACAGCTAGATATACACAGACGGCCGCTGAATGATCTATGAGCCCCTTGAGCTATCGACGATTGTAACTTGGCCAGTCAGTTGAACAGGATAGAACTGATGAAGCACTTTGAACAGTCTATCCTGGTCATTGACCCCTATTTTAATCTCAGTGTCTACCTCCCATATAGCCACATGTGCAGGATTTGGCCAGAGAAGAACGCTCATCCCCGCCTGAGGAGTCGGGAAAGGGGATTCTGACCGCAGCGATGAGGTCATCTTTAGCGGAACCTCATTTTCCTTTAAATTACCCTGGCTGATGACCCCGTCTTTTCTTGCAACAATTAACTCTGATTTGCTCATCAACCGAGCAGAAAAATGACTGCAGGGCAAAAAAACAAAGACCACATAGTTAGCCAGGGCCGCTATCTCCCATCAGGGCTGGGACGCTTCTTTAGACGTCACCGTTTGCTTTGATTGCAAAGTAGATGCGCTGCTGGCTTCCTTCTATCAGACGGTGGGTGACTTTGAATCAGGCGTGAGGCAGTGGCTGCTAAACCTGACATGTATTACAAAAACACTTGATCTTACTTATCTGTCTCCTGCCTTTATTTTTAATATCTATATTTTCTCAAGTGTTTACGCAACTTTGACGTGTGTTGACAGGTTCTTGTACTGCAAATAGGGCGTTGGAAATAAGTCATCCAACAATTTCGGACGTCATCTGAAGATGAAAACGCATTTAAAAAGAGAAAACAGGAAAAGGTTGCTGTTGTAATGAATGACTCAAAGATTAATGCGTAGTATTGTATTTCCCACAACATAAAAAAAATGGATAGTATTTTTTCGGATAAGAAGTGCCTCATGGTCTTCACAGATGAGTGATTAAGTGTGCTTTATGGCGTCAATGGGAGAGACAGGATTTTGATAACAGCGGGGGGACCGCTGTGTTTGACAGGACATTGATTTCCCATTTGGCTGGTGTGTTTGGTTCAATCAGTTACAGGTATGTGTGAAGAGCTCAGCCAGGTCAAGATATACCCAGCAGTTCAAACGCTTGCAGAGGAACACAAGATTGCGGGGTGGATTTTATCGAGGTAAACCCATTAAGTTAAAAGATGACGAAGTAAATGGAAAGCAAAAGAAATGTGGGATCGATAATGTTCTAAGCTTTGTTAGACCTCTGACCCTTGCGCTCTGTATTCAGAAAAGTGCTGAAACTTTCTTGAATTGTTTTAAAAGAAAGAGGGGAGTTCAGAACATTGAAGTTGCTTCCATTTTGCTTCTTGTCTGCTTTGGGTTACAGTATTGTCTTTAGAGAGAAGCTGGGGAAAGACCCTCTTGGACACATCATTGTCTGAGCAGCAATTTAATTTTGAATTACACCAGTGGGGGCAGCCAAACTGTCTGGGATAAAACTGCTGCGCTTGCCAATAGATTTGGACGTTCTTCAGCTTTGATAACACCTGATCTATGTGTCAATATTTTACCTCTACTGTAAGTGTTAATCGCCTCTAAGATGTGAAATGATCTTATTGCGAGTTCCTCGAAATCATTCAGCCCACCAGGATGATACTAAACGTCTGTGATCAAATACCCTATGCCATTGTTTTATAATACCATGTTATTGATGTTTTTTTTTTTCCCCATTATTATGTATTGTCTCCATGTTACGTAATTCTAACTGACCTTGAATTTTCCTCTAAATAAAATAAGTCGACTGAATGTTCCAGAATTTCAGCTGATTTTAATTAAGAGTTTCTAGGTGTAGTTAGTACAAATAGAAAAACAAAACTGGAACAACATGATTAATTGAGAGTGTATGTGTTCTAAAGAGTCACAAAGCTCATGGTAAGGACTGTGAACAGAAAAGGAAATGTTAGTAATTATCTTGACCAGCAGAGGACAGTACAGAGCAGGTGCCTTCCAGCTAGTCTCATTGGTTCTCTTTCCATCAAACCATAAGGTGCTTTCAAGAGTGAAAACCTCACCTCTGAGACCAGTGTGATTAACTGGATTTTGGCACTGTTGAATGCAGAGAGAGGCTAGAATTTGAAAAAGGTTATTGTACACTCTAAAATGGACAAACCCAGCGATTGGGTTAAATGTTTGTCCAACCTGCTGGGCAGTTTTATTTAACCCATCTATTTGTTTAAAAATTACTATATGGCTGGCTTAAAATGAACCCAAAATAGGTTAAAAATCAGACACATAATTACTAGAGGCAACAATAATAATCAAAAGGTGACCATTTATTTAAGCAATTTAATAAATGCTTATTGTTTAATTATTATTCATTAAACTTATCAATAAATGTCCATTTAAACATTAATAAATGTAATTTTTTTCAACATACTTGTGTTCATTTTAAGCAAGCAATACAGTCATTTTTAAACAATAGTTGGGATAAATAAAACTACCCAGCACGTTGAGCAAACATTTAACCCAACCGTTACAGTGTAATTACAGTTCATGCATTTAGTAAATGCATTTTTTATTCCTTAAATGCAAGAAGTTTCTTAAATGGGTGGGTTATGGTTTGAGTTTGTCTATAATAATTACAATTTAAAAATCTAGAGTATGTCATTGTATGCCATTTAGATATGTCAAAGTGTGTGTGCGTGTGTGTGCTTTTGTGACATAAGGACACAAATTTGTATAATGACATAGGTATGACATAGGTATTACAAGGAGAGGGTGACTTATGAGGACCCTACCCCATGTCCCCATTTTTCAAAAGGCTTATAAATCATACAGGATGAGTTTTTTTGAGAAAGTAAAAATGTGCACAGTTTTCTGTGATGGGTAGGGTTAGGTGTAGGGTTGGTGTATATAGAAAATACAGTTTGTACAGTATAAAAACCATTACGCCTATGGAATGTCCCCACAATTCATAAAAAACAAACCTGTGTGTGCGTATGTGTGAACAGTGTGGCAGTGGGAGCAGGTAGTGTATTATTCACTGCTCACTAAAGGTCAGTAACTTGGAACATCACGCATTCATCGCCTATATCAAACAATGATGTTATCACAGGAAATTGGATACTTTCCAGAGTTAGAGGAAACAGCCGAGTATCTTTCATTTACTCACATGCTTAATTTTTTCTCTCTCTCCAATGCTTTTTTTTTTTTTATGGGTGAAAGTGCGTGCGTTCTCTTACACTAAATGACCAAAGTTGCCCATCAGGATGTTGTACGTATCACAGTACATCAGTTCAGATAATGCACCCTCCACATGGCTTGTGACATAGCTGAGGACTGATTTTAGAGATATGCCCATAAATCTGTTAGATTACCCCCATGCACACAGATGCAGATATTCCTTGCGTGCACATCTCTGTCAGACCTCACAAATCGACACATATTTATGCAAAAAGGACACACGAAGCAGTTCCATATTCCAAGTTTTCCTGTTTGCTCTCTTCTCACCTTTGAGTATTTTAGGTTAATGCGCATTGCTCGTATTGCTGCAATACTTACCCCCAGACGCTCACACACAAGTGAAATCCTGACCTTCTTTTGTTAGAGGTGAGTGTTTGTCTTTTTTTTTTCTTTCTTTTTTTTTTGTGTGTGGGGGTGGGGGGAGGTCTCGAGAGAACACATGGGGAATAGAAGAATTTCACAGTTCAGAATTCATGCTACAGGTGCAGTAGGACTCGGCTAGGGGTGGCTTTAGTTCATGTGAGCTTAAATCGAGTCTGACACACATTTTGGCATTTTTGCAGCACAGATGTGCAGCACAGCCTGCCCAGACCTGGCCTGAGCATCCCACAGAGATGGGGACATAGTCACACAGACCTCCTCAAGTTAAGAGCGTTGGGTGTATTTAGCAAGAGCCTCACGGCAGATAAGTTGGTTAGAGGGTCACTAGCGTAACTGAGATTCAGACGAGCTGTCTTCTGATTCTAGTTTTAAAACAACACACTGACCCGCCGCTGCCACCAAATAAAGACTTTAAAAATACATTACCCTGAATAATGGTGCTCATATTTCACATCTGTTACTATTAGCAACAGGTTTTTCTTTGTCTGAAAAAGGTGACCTCACTCTAAAACTAAAGAAAATTCTAAAACATTAAAATAACAAGTGGAGACAGATGTAAATTGACCGGTGCTGTAATCCTGGCTTTCTTCTGAAGTCTCTGACATGTTTACAAAACTCAGTTCATTCATAATGAGTTGTGAATGTTTAAAATAAAAGGGGTTAAACAGAGTGACCACAAGTTATTTGCTGAATCTGATATTAACTCACCTTTCCGAGACCCTTTGTGGCTTTCAAATCCCATAAGACTTTGCTCTCTGGTCAGCACTTGAAAGAAGCTCGTAAATACCACAGATTAGTTTAACATGACACCACGCACACTTCTGACTTTATGATCATCTTTTTCCTCCTTCAAGGGTCTTGTTAAAATAGCTTTCCTCAGTGGTGGAGTTCAGTCTCAATCTGTGAGGAACCACTGATAAAGGCAATAGATAAGGGATGTAGTGTTGTTAGTGCACCTAATTGCCCTCCTTTCAGGATAAATTCTTTCTTTCTTTCTTTCTTTCTTTCTTTCTTTCTTTCTTTCTTTCTTTCTTTCTTTCTTTCTTTCTTTCTTGTCCAAAAGGTAAGATATTTGATTGAAGACCCAGGTTTGACAAACATGTCAAAACACACTACATCTATATGGGCCTTATTCATGAAACACAAGCCAGATGTATTTCTGCGTAAATCACTCATAAATCGATTTGTGTGTAAATTGTTGCATTCAGTTGAATGGTTTTATGTACTATTTACATTGAAATTTGGGACGTAACTTGACGTAGTTACACGTTACTGCATGTACTTCCTATAGTAATAACAGTAAATTATGCATAATTACAAAGTAATTGCAAAGTAATAACCTTAAATGTGCCCTAGAACCAGTTATAACAAGATGTAATATAAGTCTAAGGTGTCCCCTGAACGTGTCTGTGAAGTTTCAACTCAAAATACCCCATAGATTTTTTTTATTAATTTTTTTAACTTTCTATTTTGAGCCATATTTATATATGCACCGATTCAGTGTGTGGCCCCTTTAAATCTCACGCTCCCCCGCCCCCGAGCTCTAGACTGCCTTAACCAGCATAAACAAAGTTCACACAGCTAACATAACCCTCAAAATGGATCTTTACAAAGTGTTTGTCATTCATGCTGCATGCATGCATCGATTCCTGTGAGTATGGTATTTATTTGGATGTTTACATTTGATTCTGAATGAGTTTGATAGTGCTCCGTGGCTAACGGGCTAGAGTTAACATTACACACTGTTGGAGAGATTTATAAAGAATGAAGTTATGGTTATGAATTATACAGACTGCAAGTGTTTAATAATGAAAATAGTGACGGCTCTCTTGTCTCCGCGAATACAGTAATAAATTATGGTAACTTTAACCACATTTAACAGTACATTAGCAACATGCTAATGAAACATTTAGAAAGACAATTTACAAATATCACTAAAAACATCATGTAATCATGGATCATGTCAGTTAATATTGCTCCGTCTGCCATTTTTCGCTATTGTCCTTGCTTGCTTACCTAGTCTGATGATTGAGCTGTGCACAGATCCAGATGTTAATACTGGCTTCCCTTGTGTAATGCCTTGGACATGAGCTGGCATATGCAAATGTTGGGGGTGTACATATTAATGATCCCGACTGTTACATAACAGTCGGTGTTATGTTGAGATTCGTCTGTTCTTCGGAGGTCTTTTAAACAAATGAGATTTATATAAGAAGGAGGAAACAATGGTGTTTGAGACATTTCCATGTACTCTTGTTATTCAACTATGCCGAGGTAAATTCTATTTTTCAATGGCACCTTTAAACCAAACCATTACCCTAACTGTAATCCTATAGTACATGTAGTTAAAGGATTAGTTCACTTTCAAATGAAAATTAGCCCAAGCTTCACTCACCCTCAAGCCATCAAAGGTGTATATGACTTTCTTCTTTCTGATGAACACAATTGGAGATATATTAAAGGGCACCTATTATGCCCCTTTTTACAAGATGTAATATTGGTCTTGGGTGTCCCCAGAATGTATTTGTGAAGTTTCAGCACAAAATACCCCACAGTTAATTTACTATAACCATTTGAAAATGTCATTTTTGGGGCCTGTTTTAAAAAGAGCTGTTTTGGTGTGTACCACCTTAAATATAAATGAGCTGCATATCCCCGCCCTGCCTTTGGATGAGGGCGTAACTTGCATACCTATGGCAATAAACAGTCGGTAGAAGCAGAATGGCTGAGAATGAAAGATCCGCTGTTTTGTATGGCATTCAGCCGTACATGTTTGAACCGGAATCAGACCCAGATGATGAAGAGACAATTGAGAATGGAGCAGGACGTCTCTGAATGGTTATTTGATACATTTATGTACTTATAGAGTTTTAATCGCGTCCCCTTTGCAATTATTAACACACACACACACACACACACACACACACACACACACACACACACACACACACACACACACACACACACACACACACACTGTGATAACGTTCGCGCATTTTTTTGAAACTACAAACACAAATACAGTGATAACGTTTGCTAAGTACGTTAGATACACACTATACAAACAAGGTTTATATTATATACACAGACATTCTACGACGACGACAACAACTTTAGACGCATTTGTTATTGAATTGGCTGACATCGACAGAAATGACTATTTGCTCAAAAAACATTAAATACACTTACTTCTGGAGGTGACGTTGGATCGCGAACAGTAGGCAACGATCCACACTTGAGGATTAACTTTGAAGCAAGACCTGCTTTGAATTGACCCTCGTTCTCAAAACAGTCAGTCAAAAAATTATTCGCACAAACATAAACATATTTTGGAATTTTGAGTGGCGCCTTTCCTTCGTAAATAAAATCCATCCACTGCGTTTTCAGTGGCTCTGATGTCGGAAGTAAGTGAAAACTACCATCTTCGTTATTACATCCCACAACAGAACACTTATGTTTCTTAGGAGACATTACCGGCTGTCGTTGAAACAATGGAGGATGGTTAACAGATCACTGACAGCGGGGTCTATGCCAAAACCAGATTGTCAATCAAACCACGTGGGTGGGGCTTAGCGCAATTCTACGTCACAGTGAGAGCAATCTTAGAACAGGGCGTTCTGAGACAGTGCTTATGAATTATTGAGATTGTAAAAAAAAAACACTGGGTGGATTTTTCTCATTCTAGGGTGGTTTTGCTCACACACTGCCAACACACATTTATGGTCAAACACCATGTAAAAGTGAATTTTGCATACTCCATCCACATCCATCCATCATAAACAGACTCCATATGGCTCCAGGGGGTTAATAAAGGAATTCTGAAGTGAAGCGATGCATTTGTGTAAAAAAAAAAAAAAAAAAAAAATTCATATTTAACAAGTTATGAAGTAAAATATCTAGCTTCTGCCAGACTGCCTTCCATATTCAAATTACAAAAAAAAAAAAAAAAAAACGGAACTGGCATCGCATCATTTAAGTTTTTTTCTTTACATTCAATTTTCATTTGAAAAAATAAATTTCATTTGAAAGTGAACTAATCCTTTAATATTACTTATTTGAATAATTACAATGTAACAATGTCACCTTAAAATAAAGTGTAATGGAAATTTGTTCTGCTCTTGTTTCATGAAAAATGCCCAGTGTCTATCAGTTGGTATGTTTCTCTGTTCTTGGCTTTCCCCTGTAGGTGAGACCAAAGGTCTCCTGGTTATTTCTTAGGCAGTGTCAAAAAGCCAGAGAAAGCCATAGTCTCAATTGTTGTAATTGTTGAATGCAATTGTGTGATTCATTGGCTAAAAAATAAATATATATATATATATATATATATATATATATATATATATATATATATATATATATATATATATATATATATATAAATTAAAAGATGAATTTCACTGATAACATTGGTTCAAAGTTCAAGGTTTCTAAAGCCTATATATTGTGATATATATCGTTAATTCTTTTGGCCATGATAACTGTGGTGTGAAAAATCTAATATCGTGACATTCCTAATATACATAATACTTTAATATTACTCAGTACTTATTTCAGTAATTACAATGTAACAACATTACATATGCTATATGATCTTAGGGAAGTATGTCTATGTAAGCCTGCTTTCACAAGATGTGGAATTGCATCATGCATATTGCATTGAGCAGTAAATTATTAGGGTGTATTTGTGCCGTTACTTGATTTGCATAAATCAGGGTGCTAAAACAAAGCAGACAGTGAGTGCAAATAAACAACGCTATCAGTGGGCACAATTCATTAGTGAATTCCTCCAGTATGTTTATTTAGAAAAGAATGTTCATTTCAAGGTGTCATAGAATCCTCATTCCAACGCAGCCTTTGTGATGACAACCACCACAACATTTAGATGAGTGAACTAACCTGTACCAGGTGGTTTGTTCCTGAAATATTTCAAAATGTTATGAAAACTTTTTGTAGACTCATTGGTTCGGAAAAACTCATTTTTTGGACATGGACATGTTTTACTCCCACAGAGTTCTTATACACTACCCATTAAACTAAAAGACACGTAACAACTCGAAATACCACAAAGAATCAGTTATTCATTAGACGGCAAAGCACCGCTTTAAACATGTGTTGATTCCAGCCACATGCCGTAAACATGTCTGTGCAGTTTTGTGTGAGCAGTGCAGATGTTTCTGCCGTTGATATTGCCATTATCTCTGGGACTATAATTACCAACAACGAGTCTCGTATGGTCATATGAGCCTCTGCATTTTTCAGCATATTTCTCGCAATGCTACCTTTTCTGTTCTTTCTTTTTTACAGGAGCAAACAGCTGCTTTATCCCAGAGGCAGTGCCCTCCTCCCAGACTAACATTAAACATAGTCTTTACCTTCCTGAAACCAGAGAGCATCTGTGCCTCTTCCTGCCAGAGAAGTCTGGCTACAGCTGTGTGCTGAGAGGTGGGGCGTCGTCAGGGAAACCGCTTCATTAGGGGTGTAATTAACATCCATGCTAGACAATGGATGCCATGGTGATAGACTCACTTTCAGTGTTCTTAAGGATGACGTTATGCAGGTAATGGGATGAGGTTGCATTATGCTCTTACACATCAAACCAGTGATGTGTACCAAATTAGAAAGTCAGAGAAGATGGCATATTTCATTTCAGGCGGTGTGGAATGGAAGTGCAGTTTAGTGTTTTTAATTTTTTTATTTTTTCTCTGTGATTTAGCAGGGTGTTGATTGTTCAGTCAACAAACTACTGAAAATTCATCTTTCCAGTGGATAAAATGATCTGTAAAATATGAGCTATGTAACTTTAACTTACTGTACTTCTGTCCCACATTTCATTCTAAAAAATGCTGAGTTAAAAACAACCGGAGCTGGGTTGAAAATGGACAAACTCAGCGTTTGGGTTGTTTTAACCCAGCAGTTGGGTTATAAATGTTTGTCCAACGTGCTGGACAGTTTTATTTAACCCAACTATTGTTTAAAAATGACTATATGGCTGGCTTAACATGAACCCAAAATACACTCTAAAAAATGCTGGGTTGTTTCAACCCAAGTTTGGGTCAAAAATGGACAAACCCAACCATTGGGTTACATTTTTAAATGCATTTTTTAACCCAACGGTTGGGTTTGTCCATATGTTTACCCAAATTTGGGTTGAAACAACCCAGCATTTTTTAGAGTGTAGGTTGGAAATTAAAAATCACAAAAACATTTATTAATAATCGATTAAATATTTTTTTTTTTTTTTTTATTCATTAAACTTAATAATAAATGTTAATTTCCAACATACTTTGTGTTAATTTAAAGCAAGCAATAGAATAATTTTTAAACAATAGTTGGGTTAAATAAAACTACCCAGCAGGTTGGGCAAACATTTAACCCAACTGCTGGGTTAAAATGACCCAATTGATGGGTTTGTTCATTTTAAACACAACTTGGGTTGTTTTTAACCCAGCATTTTTGTGATCCTTGTTTCCATCTGCAAATTAAATGAAATTGTACCTCGTAAATTGCTGTGAGATTGCGTCGGTTTTGACTCATGTTGGCAAATTTTTTCAGTAGTAGCAGTTTCTTAGTAATTATTTCTGAAATTTACTAGCAATTTCTGAGTGAAAAATGTTTCAAACGATACCCTACTTCAATTTTTATTTTATTTTTTTCAGTGTATTTACCTTATCAACTGTTCATTTTGTGGAATACCAATGTTGGAACATTGTTTTAGAATGCATGATTCTTCTATTTGTGCTTTCTTTTTGCTTGCTTGTTTTACGGTAACCCAGTCTGCATTCACTCCAGTTTCCATTGCTTTCAGACACCGCAAGGCTGGCACAGGTTCAAAGACGCACAAAGAATCGAGTACATTAGTCTTTGACAGGTATGAATGGCCTAAATAAACAGCAAAGATTTGCGAGCGTGTCCTCTGTGTTCTGATATGTCTCATTCATCTGGTCTGGGAGTCCAATGACAGCTCGATTCGGCTTTAGATTGCCCCAAACCATTAGTCAGGCATTCGACACATGCCGAAAGGAGGCAAACTGGCAGACGTGAGTTTGGAGATGCCTGCTGGAAATATAGATGTATGAAGAATAGACCTGGGGCAGATATGTGTGTGAGGCTCTAGAGTGAGCGCTAATAGAATGCGAAGGGAGAGCCAGATATTTGCAGTGATACGAGGTGAGCGAGAGCAGCTGTGTTCGCTATGTGTACATACATGGAATGCAACACTGCGTCCCAAAGCATACGTTCATTTTAAAACAAATCACCTATAGAAACAGATGAGTTGTGAAAATACACACCCACCTGCCTACTTACACGCACACATTGTAACACACATATGAAACGGGTAGGCTGCACTCCTGGGTGGGCCTTGTATTGTAAGAGACAGGTCCCAGTGCATGAAAAGTGAGACTCTGTCAAGGAGCGGCAGTGTGTGTGTGTGTGTGTGTGTGTGTGTGTGTGTGGTGATCGCTTAGCCCAGCCAGTCTTAAGGATATATGGTGAAACAGATTTCTCCTGGGGAGAGGTGTGTGTATGTGTAGCCCAAACACATGGTGAAATGGAGGCCTAGCAGCGAGTGGATCAGAATGAGGGTGGACTCTCTACGCCTCTCGTCCAGCCAAAGATACAGCACACGTTCCACTCAATCCCGTCATGACCTCAGCCAGCACTGGGAGACAAACACCCGTGCTCCGCGCTATTCCTGACGGAAAACTCACCACTCCGGGCATGCAACGAATGACTCAGCACTCCGCCTCGTACGTGATGGTCAACCTGGAGCGCTCCGGTCGTGATGACATCACTGCGAAGGTCAGTTCCCACCCCGCTATGGGCCGCGGCGTTAATCAGAGTCAGATTGAGCAGGGAGGGGAGAGGACAAACACTCTACGATTTCAGCTGTGCATGCTATGACAGAGCCATTTCCATGGAGAAATATCCCCAAACTCGAGCCCAGGTCAACAATTCCCAGACAATTAATGGGTACTAGTGCAATTAATATTCTGGGAATTTTTGAACCGTAGTTATTAGCTTCATTGTGAACAGATCCACTTCAGTATACAGCCTGAAATAACACTGTTAAATGCAAAAGCATACCATACAGTATAGCGTTCAGACGTTTGGGGTGACTATTTTTTTTATGTTTTTGCAAGAAGTCTCTTCTGCTCACCAAGGAATTTATTTGATCAAAAATACAGTAAAAACAGCATTATTGAGAAATACTATTACAATTTAAAATTACTTTTATATATAATAATTTTTACAATTTTTAAAGCTGCAGTCCGTAACTTTTTTTGGTTAAAAATGATCCAAAATCAATTTTTGAGCAAGTAACTTAACCAGCCAGTGTTCAAAACTATCTCATTATCTTAGCTTGATTCACAACGGTAAGCTTGTAATAATGGTTTGTAACAAGAGCGACATGGCGGATTTCCGTGGGAAATTTGAGCATGCAGCAGTTCCTCTGTGCGTCATTACGTCACATCCATATACAGAAAGGAAGGAATCCAGGCTAGTCGGTTTTATCATGTGAGGACGCAGCTGGTAGCGGATCATTTATAGCCTGTTCTCACAGCAGCTGAAATAATTAAACTTATCATTTTGATGACGGATTGTAATCCAGAAAGATCCAAATGACAATCGTCAGTGACAACTGGAGATTCACTCGTAGTCAAAAGCAAAAGACTTTGGACTGTGGAGTGGCTACAGAAATTGAAATCTACAGGTAACGCTAATACACATAGTCATAGTAATGCTGATGTTGTTAACGTTAACGATTTGAGAACAAAGTATAACAGTAATAATAATTTGCACGGTTTAGCATGATCCAAGCTAAGCGATCGTTAGATTTAATCATCATTAGGAGTGCGTCAAGACGTAGAATCTGTGATTCTGACGTTCAGTATCCACACCGTTGCGGTAACTGACAGCAAGCATTAGATTCATCCACGTTGACGAGCTGTGCACGTACAGATAACTGTTCCGCATATGACTGCAATTGCAGGTTTCAAACAAGAGATGGCGACAAAGATGAAAAATCACAGACTGCAGCTTTAAAATCACAATTACATTTTTTTTTGGGGGGGGGGTGAATAGAAAGTTCAAAAGAACAGCATTTATTTCATATCCTTGCCAAATAAAAGGATTAATTTCTTGTAATTTTTTTTCAAAGTCCCCCTATTTTGCTTTTTTCAAATATTACCTTTCCTGCAGTGTAATATAGCTATCTGTGAATGTAAACGGTCTGCAAAGTTGTACAAGTTTTACTGACGACTGCTCCTTGAATCTTGGCAAGTTCAACGCGGGATTCGCAAAACGCTTGTCCATCAAAGATATTGTTCTATACAATATTACATATAATGTTAGGTGTATGCTAACATTGCATAACATTCCACTCAATCTTCTATTTAATAGGCATCAAAAAAAACCCAACTAATGCAGTCACTTATTATACTACTCGTCATGGAGTTTCTGTTTGATCGACTACTTCTTCAAATGTTTCATCATCGAACTCAAGCTCGAATTAATAAGGTAAAATCGATGTCATCTTTTCTGTCCTTACAGTGTGTACAGTCTCTGAGGATATTCATAAGCCTCTGGAACTGAGATTCAGTTATGGTAATGGACGTTACTTTTCTGACATGTGCTGCACATGGTAGACCAATCACAACAAACTGGGCCATCTGACCAATCAGAGCACAGTAGGCTAATGGTAGGGAGGGGTTTAGAGAGACTGTGAATCATCGAACTGCTTCGAACAAATCATTTGAGAATCTTTGAGAAATTAGGTGATTATTAGATGTATACGAAGCTGAACGAAGTTGGACATAGTGGTGTATTAGAGGTAAAAAATATATAAATAATGTTCGGTTTCTCGCACAAACCGATCGTTTCGTGTCTTAAGACATCAATGTGTCGTCACGAGCCGCAGGGTTTTGTCCTGTGTTGGGATTTGTCTATGGAAGTTTTTTCGACTCTTATTGTTCAAGTTCCCATCTACTGCTATTATTTGACTGACAGGCGGCAGCGATTGCAGTTAAAAATCATAATTTGCGTTCGACTGAAGAAAAAAAGTCATCTACATCTTGGATGCACTGGGGGTAAGCAGATAAACATCAACTTTTCATTTTTGGGTTAACTATCCCTTTAAGTGCGTATCATATGCACGCGAAAAACTGCGTACCATAAGCATGCCAAAATCATTTTGACGTATATATTCTACGAGATTACAAACTCGTACTATTGATACGCATTTTCGTGTGATCGGGCTCACTAATTCATACATTTAACTTAAAATTTTCATGTAACCTCTATGTGAATTTTTATTAATGTAAACAGTTATTAAACTTAGTTTAACTTATTTTAGTAAACTTAGTTACATGTTAACAATCGCATTGTATAGCTCTTGCTGAATGAGTACAGTACAATTTTAGCATTTCCTCTCCCTTTTGAGTGCCATGGACAAAGCATGCTGGGAAGTAGAAATCCCAGCCCAGTTTCAGTTTCAGTTAAGTTTGTCTAAATTAAAAGAAATAAGTTCATAAAGCTCAAAACATTGAAACAGTTCAGTTTACTTAAAATATATCAGTTCTGTGAACTTGAAAGAAAATGAAAGTGCTTAATACTCATAAAAGTTCATTTGACTGAACCAATTTGTTTAATTAAGTTTGTCCTACTCAAAAAAAAATAAAATTATTTTGAGAGTTAGGGTTTACCATTTGTACCACTTATGCTAGAGGTCTGCTATTTAAATGCATAAAAATGTTCACAAACCAATCGCAATCCATTTAAATAGCACTGCACTATGAGCTTTTAATTGAAGTTACTGTCATCAAACACAAACACGCCTCCTTTCTATGTAATTACACACATTTTCTGCATTTTAAAGGCGTTAAACCGATGAAGTTATCATGCAATTAGTTTCTTAGTGAATTTCCCCCATAGAGAATTATCAGTTGATAGCTTTTTGTAACTACTTTGATGTAGGCCAGTGGTGTGAGGACCACAGAAGCAGTCGAGATCACTCGAGTAACACCAAACCCATCGTCATCGTTAAAGTTTCTCCCAACGGAGCGGCTCTCAAACTGATTCATCGCAGTTACTCGCCATTAGGAATAAACTCAGCACTCATAACTAATAACAAATGCCAAAACATCTCACCTCATTGACAGTAATGGTCTATGTGAGATTTAGGTTAGCCGCAGAATGAATCACTGGATTCTAGCTGATGAATCACTGTTCTGGAAGTTTGATGGGGGCTTTTAAGAGACACTGAAGATACCGTATGGGTGTCCATACAAACAAAGCTCAGTTACAACCAAATTCCATTCCTGTCGTGGGATAGCAACACAAGCTTGGCTACAGTAAAATGTGATTGGTTCCCAGTTCACAGCTTTAGATTTGATTACTTTTAATTCTATTGTAAGAGGTTCTCTGTCTCTTTAAATAGCATTCAACTGCATTTCAGTTAATACATGAAGGAACGGGGCTTATTTAGTAGCTGAGTAAACAGTATACATCATCCATAATGGTCCCAGGCTATGATGCGTCCCCACAGGTGACGACAGTGCGGTCAACACTTAACCTTCCTTCTCTAATGTTGCCCATTGGCCCGTGAAGTTTCATCAAGTTTATGAGAGGGAAAGGCCTTAAAAGCTTATTTATGAATAGTGAGTGTTTACCCTGTTCTTCTAAATGGATCTCTGAGGGCAACAGGAGAGCGAGGGAGAGAGAGAGGTGAGCTGGGTTAGATCGATAGACGAGAGTCAGAGAGTAATAAGAAATGATGCCAGTGCTTCATTTGTGCAGGAACAAGCCCGACCCAACACCTCTGGAATTGAATTTAGGGCCAATTTTAGTGAATCCACCTTTAACCCTCTGGTGCTGTTCGCATGTCGGTCAACAACTGATTTTTTAAAAATATATTTTTTATTATTATTATTTCAATTAAATGGTTGTACAATATTTTAGTTCAATAATGTTTTTTTTTTTTTTAATTTATTTTTTTTTAGGGGATTGTATGTACTAAATTATATTTATTCAGTAGTTAGAATCCATTTGAAGAAAATGAAATTTTCTTGAATGCTCTAGAGCACAGACTTTAGTTTGGTCTCTTTAAAAAGATGACACTTTGCAGATTATTCCTGAAATACCATTATCAATTTTTATGTGAAATAGAAAAATGAGAAAATCAAAGACATAAATCTAAATAAGCTGTGTTCCAAATGTGAGGTTGATATCTCAAAAAATGAGCTTTCAGTAAGTATTTGTTTATGCGCAGTACCAAACGTTTCCAATAGATGAAATTCGTCTTCCATTCATTTCCAATGCAAATGCAAGTTTTTTTCAAGACCATTTAATGTTTTTCAATCATTTCCATGAATTTTGTTTGTTTGTTTGTTTGTTTGTTTTTTCATGCAAGTGCCAAAACCTTTTCCAAGTTTCGTACCAATCCGGTGAAGTAAAAAAACAAAACAAAACAAAACAAAAAACATAAATTGTTTTGGTAATAAATGACCCAACAGAGGGTATAGGTGCATTTGTATGTGTGTTTGAAAATATGACTAATACAATAGGGCTGCCAGTAATGTTAATTTACTGTGATAATAATAATAATAAAAAACAAAAAAAACAAAAAAAAAAAACAATGAGATTATTAAAAACATTAACTCAGTTAAAAAGAGGATATGATTAATCAAGTTTATATTGAATCTTGTTTAAAAAAAATCTGCAATAATTGATTATAATTTAAATGAATTGCAATTGATATCAATGATCAATGCCTGTATGTTTGTATGTGTTCAATTAAATTCTATTATTAGATTATTTTTTTTATTTATTATTTTTAATGTATGTTTATATTTAAATTTTTTCACAGTATTAAATAAAATAGCTATGATGTTAATTCTGTTAGTTCTATATTCTGCACTATCCTCTTAAAAATACATAAGATTTTATTTATTTATTTATTTTTTCATACATTATGTGTAACTAAATAGTGTTATGGCATGTGTACAAGCTGATTGTTGGGTTGGTCTTAAGAATGACAGAGAACGGGTACTAGTGCAATTAACATTATGGGCATTTTTGAAATGGGAATTTTTTGAAAATGATTATGCAAATTATTGGTACACACATACATAACAGAACTCAAAAAAAGCTTGCTGTGTAGATAGATTTGATTTTAATGAGACAGATGTAGTTTTGTTGCCTCATACTTTGGACATCATTTCATCTCTCCAACCTGCCAGATCCATGACTAGTGGATCCTGTGACTGGATTTCATAGTTCACACAGAATGAAGAGTGACACAGAATAAAAAGATGAAGAAAGAGCGAGTTTTCAGTTTGTGAAGGTGTTTAGAAAGAGTGAAGATGGCTCTCATCAGTCGATAGTGCATCTGCCTCTCCTCCCTCTGCTTTTAAACAGGAATTAATGTAAATTCCAGGCGTTTTCTCGCTCCGGCTCTGACGCTCCATCTCACCGGCACACAGGAATCTCGTAGGGGTGTGTGAATCTTGCAGTAATGGCATTCCTGCCTCGCTACATTACAGCTATTTCCCAGCCATCAATCAGAAGCCTGTAGTGAAGTGTTATGAGCTGAGAACAGGGCTGGACCAGTGGACAGGGAGGGCCGGACAACAGATAGCTACTGATATTAGCACCAGGCCTGCGGTAGCAGTATGACAACTCCTTAGCCTTTTCAACTTGAGCAATCGAAAAGCCCCGAAGTGTCAAGATTAGAGAGCTGGAGATTGTACTGCTGAGAGTAACATTTTCACAGTGAGCAAACTGAACGGATGAGATCCTGTGAGGACATGAGCATTGTTTTATCATGAATTTTCACAATGCACTTTGATTAAACAGTAACTTCCTTCCTTACTAGTCATTTAATCGTTCTGAATCTCTTGGTTTTTATCTCTGTTGTGCTGCGCTGTTCAAAATCACTGTATTTGAATGAAATGAATCATTCACAACCCATTTTACTTCCGCAATGTGATGTTTCTAAGTAGAATGAGTTATTCAACACACAAAAATGTAGGCCCGAGACTTGATTTTAACTATTGGGAATTTAAAATGATTTCTGGTTGTTAAGAAATAAGAGTGCTTGCATATTCTGAAAATTTTGTAGTTTGAGGTTGCTTCAAGTTATTAAATTTTGATGAAAGATTATGAAGACTTTTCTGTGGTGGAATAATGATGAATTGTAAACAGTAGAACCAGCAATGTTTATCAAGAATGTTTGATTTCATTGATTTAAAAACATTGACTGTGTTCCTATTGGCCGTGTCTTTAGTAATATATATATATATATATATATATATATATATATATATATATATATATATATATATATATATATATATATATAATTTTTTATAATTAGTTTTTTAAATTAATTTATTTTATAAGTAATTTATTTATTTATTCATATTATCTGTGAGAACAAAAATAATAATAATAATTATAATAAAAATGACAAATTAACCAGCATATTTGACCATTCCAAAGTAAATTTACAGTATTCTTATTGGCACTTTGATATTCTGTTAATTATGCCTGAAAAAAAAAAAAAAAAAATGGTAACACTTAACAATAAGGTCTCATTTTTTAACATTATTATGTATTAATGTATTAACTAACATGAACTAACAGTGACAGTGAAGTATATTTGTTATAGTATTTATTAATTTTTGTTAATGTTAGTTCATAAAAATACAATCCTTCATGTTAGTTCATAGTAACTAATGTTAACAAATACAACTTTTCATTTTAATAATGTATTAGTTATTGTTTAAATTAATATGAACTAAGAATAAAAAAAGTATTGTTCATCCTTAGTTCATGTTAACTAAATTAGTTAACAAATGAAACCTTTTAAAGTGTAACTGAAGAAAGGTACTTTTGGAGCTTGTTACATAACAGAATATTTCAAAGATAAGAGATATTTTTGCAAGTTTTAAAATGGCTGATTTATATTCTGTTATGTAACTATCTCCAGGAGTATATTAATAGCATGCAAATATTGTGAATATGTTTTCTGTGTAAAAATCCCTGGAGTAGTGACAGAACGATCACATCACTGGACACTCAGTTAGTCATGAAGAACCCCTCCTAACTCCTATCTGTGTGTAAGATATGACATCATTGTACTATGATGTATGCATTATCTGATTGTGACATCATAATTCTATCAGCTGGTGCACTCCCACCGATGAGACTGCAGGAGCATTTGGTTTGAGGTGTTTCAGAAGGGTTCTTCTATTGACAGTGACATTGTACACTCTCCCAGATGAAACACACACACACAAACAAGGGAGTCACAAAGTGGTGTAAAGGGTGTAGAGCAAAACAAAAGGGTGTGTTCCTCATGTATATCTGTTCCCCAGAATTTACTGTAAATCAGTCATTGTTCTGAGGAAAAATCTGAGATACTGAAACATAACAGCTTTTCACACCATGAAAAAGCTGCTGACTTACCAGGCTTGTTAGCTTTACTACACTCTAAAAAATAATGTGTTGGCTCTACCAAAAAAAAAAAAAAAAAAAAAAAAAAAAGAAGAAGTTTGCATCAGTTTTGTTTGAGTTATGACAACTTTGAGTGAAATTACGTTCAACCAACAAGCTACTATGGAGTTAAAGGAACTTAATAATTTGTAGCATAAACACAAAGTTTATGCTACAAATTAGGTTGATTACTCAAAAAAATTAAGTTGCTCCAACTACCAGAGTTGTAGCCCTGGAACCAATTAATCTGATCTATTTCAGTTCAAATCTACAGCTATCATAACACATGCTAACATAACTTATTTAACATGTATATTTAATGAGAAAGTAAGATATTACTTGTCACTGGCATTAACAAAGTCATTGCTTATAGAGTCAATGTATAGTGTTTACCTTCATACTCTTCAGCACAATGGTAACCACAAAAACTTCAGCATTACAGAAACTCTTTTAAATGTCAAACATAACAGAATTAAACACTAACAGGTCTTTCCCTTCACTAAAAACATTTTAACATTTAATTTCAACATTTATCCTTATCCAGTCCTATGCAAAGCATGCTGAGAACTAGAAATCCACTGCCTAATTTCTGAAGTTTTTTTCAGTTAAGACAATTTTATTAAGTTAATACAACTATTAACGCAATTAACACAGAAATTTGAGTTTAAATTACAGACATATTACTTTATTATTATTCATACAGATATTAAGTTGATGTAATGATCAACATTATTATGTCAAAAGAACAAATTAAAAGGTTTCTTTAAAACAATTAATTAGAATTTTTAACTCGAAACCATGCATTTATTTAAGTTGTGGTAACATGTCTCCCGAATTACTTTTTAACTTCTTTTATTTTAAACTTTGCTTTTTTTACTAGCTGTTCTGCTCCCTCTTAGAAATAAAGGGTTCTTTATTATAGCACCGATGGTCCCATGAAGATCCTTTAACATCAATAGAACCTTTCCGTTCCACAAAAGGCTCTTTATAGTGGAAAAAGTTTTTTTTTTCTTTTCTTTTCTTTTTTTTTTTTTTTGAGAGCTGTTCACTGAAAGGTTCTTTAGGGAAACAAAAATAGTTCTTCAATGGCATCACTTTGAAAACCCCCTTTTGGAACCTTTATTTTTAAGAGTATCTTGAACAGCATCAAACCATTTTGGAAATTCAAGCTGTTAAGCTGGTTCTTTTCAGCAGAGATGGCTCTCTAAAATGCACTACAGCTTGAAAGTAAACTCCGCACATGGCCAACTAATCCATGACCAATTAGATCAAGTATCCACCTAGTATTGGAGGGACACTCCAGGAATGGTTATGTAAACCCGATCACTTAAACCCCGCCACGGAGCATTGCTCATCCCGTTGTACAGTACGCTCCAGAGGGCAACTACGTAACTACTTAGTCACCACTAAAGAGTAAGAAAAATGCCTTTCCTCCTTTATAGGCAAGAGTGTTTAGTGCAGATCAAAGGGATACAATCAAATTTATGCTAATGGATTCTCTCTACATCTTTCTTTCTTGCTCTTTCTCCCTCTTTAAACTCCTGTGCTGCTTTGTGATCTCAAGAATGAAATAACAGCCATCGTCAAATTGCTGTTATATATCATAAATATTAGGGGTGGCAATCGATTACGTCTTAGTGTAAATTTATGCCACGGTGCTTTTTATTTCTTTGCAACTGCACAATAAACATCAGATTCTATATTTGTCAAAATGGAACTCATTTCAAATCTGGAATAATTGACGGGGACATTAAAGGCATAATAAATGTTTAATATTTATATGTACTTGAAAGCCCTAATATTAAATGACTACTGACCAACAAAATTGGAATGGCAGATTAAGGATGAATTGTGCATCCCGGGAGCCTTTGATACGGGCTGGAAACTATTTTTTTTTTTACTGGAGATTTTATGTTGCTTTTAGAGAGACATTTTTCTTGTAATCTTAGATTAGAATCAGACAGTGTTTACACTAGACACGCAAAACTTGCTGCACTCTTTGAAGGGTGAAGATCTTCTCATCACTCAGAAGGTAAAGCTCTCCAAAATACCCTGGTTCACCATTTAAGAGATTCATTCTGAGGACGAGGGCATCCAACGACTAAGCTCAATGTATAACCTATGCACATCACTAAACAAAAACCTGTTTACCCTCTAGATGAACTCTGTGACTCCGTTGCTCTGTTCCAAAAACCTAGTGAGCAGCTGCCTTTTAAGGAACCTGGTTGATTTGGAACGATAAATGATGCCTTAAAATGCTGCTTCTGTAAGTGCCTCACTGCGTTTTTTGAAAAGACCATGTCTTTCTCCATTATTTTGCTCTTATCATGACTTATTATTAGCTCTTATAGAAACAGTGAAGTGGCTTCAAGTGAGCAGCTTACTGAATTCTTCAATGTTCAGATGTTATGTATGGAACAGTAATGAGATCTGCTTGGATCCTGAGGAGATGGTTTGTAAGGAGTTATGCGTGAAGGAAATCTACTGCTGGAATACATTTCTTTGTAAATTTCTAAAATAAAGTCATTTATTGGCCTGACAATCAATTGCCTTAAATGTTTACATGTCTTACATGTACATGTAAATAGAGGACTGTTTGATTAATTGAAAATGTAAGATTTGAAGAAAGAATATTGTATATTCTAGTAACCCGACACTTTTGCTACATGAAGGAGCGTCATGTTATGTAGCCTAATGAAGACTTTTACCTCAACAAACGAGAAGAAACATGGTGGACAAGAATGTATTTCATTCATTCAATTCATTTAGACAGTTCAACTGATATCTTACTCTTCAATAGCATGTAATCGCTGGCTTTCTTACTCAATGACTTACGTCATTTGAAAATAAATATTAGGGATCTCAATTGACATTTTTAATTGAGATTAAAGCCCTGTTCACATCAAGAACGATGACTATAAAGATAACAATAAAGCTATAGTTTGAAAAATCGTTCTACATATAAAAGAATAGCACAGTCCACACCACCATAACAATATAGAGAAACGATTTCGTTGGGATCACTTTCAGAACGATTTTTTTAGCTGTTTAATGAAAAAACACTGGCAACTAAACCATTCGAATTCAAGGGTTTGCACATTTAAAATGGCAGATGACATGGCGGAGAAATTAATTGCCGAGGTCCAGAAAAATCCACCCGTGTTTGACAAGTCAACCCCCCTTTTCAAGGATAATTTAAAGAACATGGATATATGGAAAACAATATCCTTGTAATAAATGAAGAGTTCGCTCTGTTTTTATTCATTCTCACAAATCATGTTTTTTTTACAGAGCCCCGGACATGACATGCAGGAAAAAAAAAATAGTAGGCTAAATCATGCGCATGATTTGTTAATTCCTCGATTTACTGAAACGTGTGCACGATTTACTCTTTTGTTCCCTCGATTTATATATCATGATTTATAAATCGAGGGAACGAAAGAAATAGTAAATCGTGCTCACGTTTTAGTAAATAGTGTACGATTTAGAAAATCGAGGGAACAAATTAGTAAATTGTGCGCAGGATTTAATTTTTTTCTTGCATGTCATGTGTGGGGCTCCGTATTGTTTTTTTTTTACTGTGCATTCCAAGTAATATCAATCAAACTGCAGTTTGGTTGTTTGATTAAGTAATAAAAACTCAAAAAAATACAGGTAACTTACAAAATTAAAGTTCATTGAAAGTAAATATATATATTAAAAGTTTGTTTCTTAGCAAAAGCAGATAACTTCAACAGTCGTTTTTTGGCAAAAGCAGATAACTCCTCATTTCATGTTTCAGAGTTAAACTCTGACCAAGTAATTATTTTGTAATTGCACACACACACACACACGCAAAAGGACAACCAAGGTTTCAGCATGTAAGACGTGTATGGTGTACAAGGACTTTCAGGAGTTGAAATTATAAATCCTTGATCACTTTTAGTCAGCTTTAACAAAACTTCCCTCAGCTAACGCGTCTTTTTGAAGTGACTAGTAGCCTTATCACCTGACCTAAATACTGTGTGCCGATTTGCTAAAACTGACTTATTGGTTTCTGTACACAAATAACAAGGACCCTTGTCAGTTTCTGCTGCAAAACGTGAATTTTCGATGCCTTGACAGTGGACAATACCGGCTTTTCTGACAAAACATATTTAGGGTTCAGAATGTGGAGAATAACACAGTCAGTTCATTTTATTTATTTTTTATTTATTTTTTTAAGTGGCGTTTATCGTTTTTTGCAAATGAACTCTTCAGATGTTGAGAAGCATTTATATTATTAACGTGAGTCCTAAAGCTCTTGCCTGATCACAACCCTTCTTTTTCCAGCGATATTCCTATGACCTTTTCTCTTTTGTAATGTCTCTCAGCCATCTCTTTCTACAGTCTTTCTTCAAATCTCCCTCTTGCTCTCTCTCTCTTCCCCCATCATGAATGGACACGCTCCCTTCTGCTGATTGGCTCACTCTCTCTCTTCCCCCATCATGATTGGCTGCAGGTGTGTTGTGCTGCTCGGTCCGATCCACTTTCGACAGTGTTTCTCAGAAATCGCTTACTGCACCTTTAATCTCATCCTAAATTTATGCAACCGTGCTTTTATTTGTTTTACTTGCACAATAAACATCAAATTCTGTATTTGTTAATTGGAACTAATCTGGAATAGTTTACAAATGGTTATCAGCATTAATAAAATTAAAGGATTGCTGATATCTTACTCCACAGTAAGCATGTAATCACTGGCTTTCTGACTCAACAGCTCATATTTTTCAGCTTGTGTAAGAACGATGAGCAAAGAGGAAGAATCTACAGTGAAGCAACCGAAATGGGCCTGACAGGCATGGCTCAAACACAGAGCAATACAAGCTGAGTAAGCACTTAAACATCCTATTAATAATGCGCCTACGTCTGGAGCAACCGTCTGATTTTGCTGCGATTTACTTGGTTTGAATATAATTATAGGAAGATAGTGTGGAATTTGTGAACACCCAAACTTTCAGCAGCCTTTCATCGGAATAGCTTCTTCTTATAAACATGTATGTAAACACACTGAATGATGCTGAGATGTTCAATGAAATCCCTTCAATCTCACCTAGATGAGTAAGTTTGCAGTGCCAGAAAGAGATCACATGTAAGCTTGTGTTGTATAGGAGGAGATTAGTCCTGTTGAATGCGTGGCTTTGTTTATGGCTCCCCAAGACACTTATGGACACTCTCATTCCTAAATTTTTGAATTAAGGCTCTTCGTTTTCAGCTGCACTCAACATGCCGTGGCCAAAACCGCTTGTTGGGCTGTTAAAAGCCAGCGGTACATTACCAGCTTTAAGCCTTATCTTTTTACACATGCTCACATAATGCCTGAGATCAAGACGGGTCCTCTACAATGTGCCATTAATTTCATCTTTCAGGCCTCCTTATCAAAATATTTTGTTCCAGCTTCCATCAAAATACTTCAGTAACCTTGGAATCTGTCAAAACATTTGGGTATTTTGGAGTTTACCTGACGGCAAATGATTCCATCTGAAATCGCTGCCTGAAATATTCTCCCCATCGCAGATTAAAGGGCTGTGTGTTTTAAACAAAGGTGTATTTGAGTGAGTCGAACCGGGCTGAACTCCACCTTGAACGGTGATATTACTGAAAGCATGAGCCTTTGACTTGATGTAAAGAAGCCAAAATGGGCTGGGAGGAAACATGAGTGAACAACGTTTAACCTCTGACCTGTCTATCGGTCTTTCCCTCCATGTCTCACTCACATAAGCATCAGCACACCACAGATATGTAAACAAATAACTACAGTGATGCCGTCACCATTGCTATTATTAGTAATTCAATCTGAGCGCCATATCTATTGCAGGATTTAATCTAATTTGAAGTCAGTGTGCAACTAAATTAACTAAATTTTTTTTTTTTCTGATATAATGTTAATAACCTTCTTGAACAAAAAAAAAAAAAAAAAAAAACAAACCAAAAAAAAAATCTGCTGAGTGCCTTAAAGGGATAGTTCACCTTACCCATGATGAAAATTACCCCATGATTTACTCACCCTCAAACCATCCAAAGTGTATATGACTTACTTCTTCAGACGAATATAATCGAAGATATATTTAAAAATATCCTGGCTCTTCCAAGCTTTATAATGGCAGTGAATGGGGGTTGAGATTTTGAAGCCAAAAAAGTGAATCCATCCATCTTTAAAGTATTCCACACTTCTGAAGTAAAGTGATGGGTTTTAGAATGAAAAATATACATATTTAAAACTTTATAATGTAAAATAACTAGCTTCTGGCAGACAACCATACGCATACTGCGCAAGCCGACTTCCGCCACTAGAGTAACCACTGCCCTGACGCAATGTATGACGCATGATGTAGGGCGCCTTTTGCAGTTTAAACAAATAGGGCCCCCCATTCAGTGCCATTATAATACTTGGAAGAGCCAGGATATTTTTAAATATATCTCTGATTGTGTTCGTCTGAAAGAAGATAGTCATATACACCTAGGATAGCTTGACGGTGAGTAAATAATGGGATAATTTTCAGTTTTTCACCTTTTTGGGTGAACTATCCCTTTAAAATAGATTAATAACCACTATATAGAATGTTACTGTAAATTATATCGCAATATTTTTTGTTTTTCAAAAAAATAGTTCCCATTCAGTCGGTCACGTTCGACGTACGTCGATGAGCAGCAGGTGCGTTGCATCTTCAGCTTTTCGCTTCGGAGCCAAACCTTCCATGAAGACAGTTACTGAAAGCGAGTGTGGGGAACGAGTCTCTCTTCAAGACGTCTCTTTGTTGCGAGGTGCAGGCGGACAGCGCAGCAGCGGGGCCGATTCTCCTTTTGTTTTTGTTTTTGCCTTTGGTTTGATTGAGCAAAGCTGTAATCAGCGTGAAGGCCGTTCTCACGGCTGGTGAAACGGTGCGCCTAGAGCGCTAAAAAGCTGTTGTTACAGCTGGTAAGAGGAGCGCCTTCAAGGAGAGTGCACACGACAGGCTGCACATTCCCTGTCTGTGCTGCAGCGGCTATTCCCCTGCGTGCTTCAGCACCTAAAAGAGTCAGTTCTTGAAAGAGCTAACACGAGTAGTTCGCGTCTTTTTAAAGATGTCGTTCTACTTGTGTGTTTCTGGATGCGGTCGTTACCTGGCGCCTCGGGATGGTCACCAGCGCTGTATCGCGTGCTTGGGCTTAAGGCACGCTGAGGCAGCGTTTGTGGATGAGTCATGTACCCAATGTGGGAAGATGACCATCGCGGAGTTGCGGTCGAGACTCCACTTTCTGCAAAGGGGTGGAGTCCCGGTCCCGACGCCTCGCTCCAATCCTCCTCAGAGGGTTGCTGCGAGCGGCGGGGCTGGTGACTTGAGGATAACGGTGAGCGCGCTTCCTTCGGGGAACCAACCCCCTAGGAACCCTCCCCCCTCGTGCGCTCCGCAGCCAGTAGAGCTGCCCGCGGAACGTGGTGGACCACCCCAGAGGTGTGTACCATCCGTTTCCTTCGGAGCTCCCCCAGACGACCGGATGTCGATCGCTGCATCGGAGGGTGAGCCTGATACTTCTGGGGAGGATGAGTCGGCGCAGTTGCCTCCTTCGGGGGTGACAACTGTGCCCGACACGGACCCGGAAATGATGGCTATGCTTTCCCGGGCCGCCAACAGGGTCGGGCTCGTGTGGAATCCTCCACCGTGTCCCGAACCCTCGAGGTTGGATGACTGGTATCTCGGGGTGGCCAGGGCTGGTTCTCAGCCCCCCACCCCAGTGCCCTTCTTCCCGGAGGTGCATGAAGAGCTCACGGGCACGTGGACGGCACCTTTTACTGCCCGAAACCGTGTCGGTGGGTCCTCCTCCCTCACCACCCTTGATGGCGGGGCAGCGAAGGGTTACACGCGCATACCCCCTGTGGAACGGGCCGTTGCTATGCAACTGTGCCCTAACTCCACCTGGCGGGGGGAGCCGTCTCTCCCTTCCCCGGGCCTGTAAGTACTCGTCGGATCTTACCGGCAAGGCTTATCAGGCCTGTGGGGAAGCTGCCTCTGCCTTACACGCTATGGCGTTGTTGCAGGTCCATCAGGCCAAGGCACTGAGGGACCTGCACGAGGGTGGTCATGATCCACAAGTTCTCCAGGAACTTCGTGCCGCGACGGACCTCACGCTTCGAGCGCCGAAGGTTACGGCGCGGTCAGTGGGTCGTGCGATGTCCACTATGGTGGTCCAGGAACGCCATCTCTGGCTGTGTCTTGTGGACATGAGGGATACCGACAAGGTTAGGTTTCTTAAATCCCCCGTGTCCCAGACCGGCCTTTTCGGCGACGTGGTCGAGAACTTTGCCCAACAGTTCTCGGCTGTACAAAGGCAGTCTGAGGCCATCAGTCACATCCTGCCGAGGCGGTCAGCTGCTGCACCTCCACCGCCGGCGGCACCTCAGACTACCCGTCGCCGAGGGCGCCCCCCTGCAGCCGCCCCCGCTCCCGCGCCCCAGCAGCAGCAGCCTCCATCCAAGCGGCCCTAGGACGGGCGACCCGGAGATGGAGGGGACTGCTCTTCAGGAGGTGGTGACTGCACCGCTCCTTCCCCCGGAGGAGGGCCGGGTGGAGAATCTTTTGTTGTTTCCTTTTGTTCTGCGGCTGGCTCAACGACCAGCGGTACCCAAATTCTCAATAAAAGAGCAGTTACCTTTATCTCCGGGTCCGAAGAGGGCTCGGAGAGCAGTGGGAGGGCTAGAACCTCACCACTCTCATCCACCTCTTCTGTCGCCAGCGGACAGCAGCGAGCAGCAGGTAAGCAAATCCTTGACTGCTCCCTCTGTCCACCCGTGGAAGCAGGTAAGTGTTGCACAGCACACTGTGACCCCGCTTCGGGCCGCCTCACACAGAGAGCCTCCCGGGCCGCGTCCCTGCGTTCCACCTCGCTGCCCCGCGGCGGGTACGCCGGTGGTCCCCTTGGTGCCGCTGGTGCGGTCTCTGGGAGCCTGGCTAGCGCTCCCCAGTCCGTCTCGCTGGCTCCTCCGGACCATCAGGCTCGGCTATGCGATTCAGTTCGCCCGGCGTCCCCCCAAGTTCAGGGGCGTCCTCTTCACTTCAGTGAAAGATGTCGATGCCCCTGTTCTGCGTGTGGAGATCGCAGTCCTACTGGCGAAGGACGCGATAGAGCCGGTCCCTCCAGCCGATTTGAGGTCAGGGTTCTACAGCCCCTACTTCATTGTACCCAAGAAAAGCGGCAGGTTACGACCCATCTTGGACCTGCGAGTTTTGAATCAGAGCCTTCACAAGCTACCGTTCAAAATGCTTACGCAGAAACGCATTTTCGAGTGCATCCGTCCCCGAGATTGGTTTGCAGCGATCGACCTGAAGGACGCGTACTTTCATGTTTCGATTCTTCCGCGACACAGGCCATTCCTGAGATTCGCGTTCGAAGGTCGAGCATATCAGTACAGAGTCTTACCCTTCGGGCTGGCCCTGTCTCCCCGCGTCTTCACGAAAGTCGTGGAGGGAGCCCTTGTTCCCATGAGAGAACAGGGTGTTCGCATTCTCAACTACCTGGACGACTGGCTCATTCTAGCACAGTCTCGGGATCAGTTGTGCGAACACAGGGACTTAGTGCTCAGGCACCTCAGCCATTTGGGGCTTCAGGTCAACTGGGAGAAGAGCAAACTCGCCCCAGTGCAGAGGATCTCTTTTCTCGGTATGGAGTTGGATTCGGTCAAACGGGTAGCACGCCTCACAGAGGAACGTGCTCGGTCGGTGTTGAACTGCCTGAATACGTTCAATGGCAGGACAGCGGTCCCACTGAAGTTTTTTCAGAGGCTCCTGGGGCATATGGCGGCTGCAGCGGCTGTAACACCGCTCGGTCTGCTTCATATGAGACCGCTTCAGCACTGGCTTCACGGCCGAATCCCGAGATGGGCGTGGCAACGCAGCACGTTCCGGGTGCCAATCACTCAGGAGTGCCGCCGTACCTTCAGCCCGTGGTCGGACCCCTTGTTTCTTCGGGCAGGACTCCCTCTAGAACAGGTGTCCCGGCATGCTGTGGTCTTCACAGATGCTTCTACCACCGGCTGGGGTGCCACGTACAACGGGCATGCAGTCTCAGGGGTTTGGACGGGACCCCATCTGCATTGGCACATCAATTGCCTCGAGTTGCTGGCAGTACGCCTTGCGCTGAGCCGCCTCAAAAGCCTGCTTCGCGACAAGCATGTACTGGTCCGTACGGACAACACTGCGTCCGTTGCGTACATCAACCGTCAAGGTGGTCTACGCTCCCGTCGCATGTCGCAACTCGCCCGCCATCTCCTCCTGTGGAGTCGGAAGCATCTGAGGTCGCTTCGCGCCATTCCATTCAACCGGATTTAGGCTGGGTTCCATATGTGTGACCCTACGGGGATCCCATATGGCTTTTTCCACGGCTGCTCCTAAACGAAGCCCGTGTCTTTCCCTCTGGGAGAACCCATCTCTCACCGAGTGGAGTCACCCCAGTTCTTCCATATGTTGTACAACCTACAAGGTTAGTCCATATGTACTTATCCATATAACTCCTTCGGGGAAGGATATGGCTTCCGCAGCGTTCCTTATCGCATGTAAGGCTACGCTTTCCCAGCATTATCCAATTGTCGCACTGAGTGGGTTTTGGGAACAACAGTGATCGACCCTCTCTGCGTGAGCCTGGTCCCACCGTCCTTAGACAAGGGGGTTCAGGTGGCTCACGACAGAGCGCTGGAAGAGGGCAGCTCCTGTGGCGCTTTGGTAGGGATTCCTATTCGTCGGTCTGTCCGACGTACGTCGAACGTGACCGACTGAATGGGAACGTCTCGGTTACATAGGTAACCCTCATTCCCTGAAGGAGGGAACGGAGACGTACGTCCCGTCGCCACAGGCATTGTCCTGCTGATGCTGCCGCCTGCTGGGTTCGGCTCCTCAGCGAAAACCTGAAGATGCAACGCACCTGCTGCTCATTATATACCCGCGCTGCGAGGCAAGCAGCTGATGCATATGATTGCATGCCAATGTGCATTGGCTCGTTTAGTTACACTCGAAGTAGATTGGCCTCTCTAGCGAGATTCCTATTCGTCGGTCTGTCCGACGTACGTCTCCGTTCCCTCCTTCAGGGAACGAGGGTTACCTATGTAACCGAGACGTTACATACATTGTCCTGGTAAATCTATTCTAAGTTTTTTATCATGCATGGTATTTTATTTTATTCAGTTGTGTTATTTAGTTAAAATTACATTGCTTAAAGGTGCTACAGAGGATCTTTTTGACAAATGAGAAACCAAAGACTGTTAGTGAGTTTTTGAAATGAGCACATGCGTAAGAAAACCCCCCCTCCTTCACAGCTTATTTCGAGGGAAAGCCTCCCAAAACATTGTGCACGAGTAACGGAACACGAGTGTTTACCACCGGCATTCACTGTGTCGTGTTAGTGGATTCATTATGTCGGACTCACTGCAGGTAACTCATAATCTGCAGTTGTTACTCCTGTCTCCTGACAAAAACATTGCATGCGGCGCCTGTGGAGTGTGGAAAGTTACTGGAGCGCGCACGTCTCTCACAAGGAACGTTACGGCAGTGATTGACAAGCCAGAGGGCCAATCGTTTACGCGATTAAGTTTTTAAGGCCCTACCTCGTGCACAGATAATGTATATTAATATTATTCCTTTCAGTGCACCTAATAAATAGTCTTTTATCAGTTAGTAAAGACAGTTTCAAGTAATATTGCAAAAATGTATAAAACAAAACATCCTCTGTAGCACCTTTAATGTAAACATGTATGCATATCTGTGCATTTTATTCCAAAATGTTCAACTTTAATCTTCCTTCCTTTCTTTTTCAGAAAATGTGACATGTTGTTTCTCTTTTATTATCCTATTTTACTCTGACATATATTACAGTAAAACAGGTTGTGCTATTATATGTAGTTCTACTACATGTTTTCATATGCTACTGACCAGAGTGTAAAATTCATGAGAAGAATGAACAGAAACTAATTTGGTGAAATATGCTTCCTTGTGTGTAATTGTATAAAACAATTTCTGTAGGTCTGCACATGTATCTGGGATGTTTGAGCAGCTGGTCTCTCTTAAAGGAGAGTGATTTTCTCACAGGGTCTCTCTCCTGAGGAAACACCTCTGCAGCTTTTAAGATGACCACACATCTAGCACAAACCAAATGCTTTTGTCCCACCACCCATCCGTGCGTTGAAATTTCCCAGTTCTTGAATGGATGCCAGAGCAGCCATAGTTTAGCTTTGTGCGAACCTGTTTGTTTGGGCCGTATACCGAGCAAAGCTTCTTCTGTCACAGAGCCGTCACTGTCTGCCCTTCTACTAAACCTGCGAAGATTCCTCAGGGATGGAATAATCACAGGTGAGGTTGCAGCATGACAGCAAAGTGAAATAGCCCTATATTGTATAAACATTACATCACTGCTTCTATAAGTTGGGGCTGGCAGTGGTCCACATTTCATTAGCTCTTGTGCGCTTGAGAAAAAGGGAAGTGGTTTTTATATCTCAATGTCCATTTCCCATCACAAACAACAAACATTAGATATTAGGGGTGTAACGGTACACGGAAGTCACGGATCGGTACGTACCTCGGTTTTGGGGTCACGGTTTGATACGAGTTCGGTACAACAGAAAAAAAAGTTTAAATAGGCTACTAGCAAGCTCTTGTGTGCCATCTGATCTCTTGTTTTAGGTTGGTGCATAGATCATCTCTTCTTCTTTTGCTCTTTGTTCCTGTTGTGGCAGTTAGCAAATAGCATTGCATTACCATGCACGCCAACTTCTGGCGTGTGGATCATCCTCATGACTGCACAGAACCATAACGTACGTACCATGACTATTCGTGACAAACACATGTACCATTACACCCCTTCTAGATAAACATCATTTAGAATAATTGTAATTTCAGGGAAAGGGTTGCTTAGACAAGCATCCTTTGTCCATGGATCATTGTAAACCCTGGCTAAACTGAATCCTGGGTTATCTTGTTTCACATTTCACACAGCGCATAATTTACCCTGGGTTAACAATCAATCCTTGGTATTCATAAAATGACATTGCACACTGTACATTCCTAAACCCTGGGTTAACGTTCTAATTTGCATATTTGTGGTGCCATTAGGGGCTTTCACACAGTTGTTGAAGTTTGCCACGCTTAAATGACATCGCTGTCAGCCGGCTTACGTCACTCCAGAGTTCCTACTGGTGCTGCGAATGCGACCAGGAAAATGGCCCTAGGGGAACATTTAGTTCTCGAGGAACCACCCTGGTGGCTAGTTCCTGTAACTAAGGCCGTGTGTCCACCTAAGCATTTTTTCCAGCTGCTAGCGTATTTTTTTCAATTGTTTCCAATGGGAATGCCGCGTTTTTTAAACGCCGAGAGCGTAACGAGGCGCTGAGCGTCTTTTTCACGCTCAAGCGCTGAGAGCTGGCCGTTTTTTACTGGATGCCTCGAGTTGAAGAATGTTCAACTTTGAGTAAAACGCTGCGCTCATCACTGTCACTTTTTAGCCAGCCGTCCAATCAGAGTGGAGGAGGGGCGGGACAAATACAACTCCGACCAACGGTCACATTCTTGGCGGGACAAATACAACTCCGACCAACGGTCACATTCTTGCTGTACAGCGACATCAACAAACAGAAACAAAATGGATGAGAAATTAATATTGTCTCCAAACATACATAGCAAGTAATTCCACATTGTGTGAACATTTTTAGCCTGAAACAAATTACCTGCAAAATCAGTTATAAGTAACAGTGACGCGGATATTCTGTATCATAGCAACAAAGCGTCTCAACGGAAATAAACGCTACGCTGCAGAAGCGCTCAAAGACGGGAGTTTTAGGCAGAGCGCCTAGCGTTTTCAGCTGGCTAAAAACGCTCTGGTGGACACACGGCCTAAGTTCTTATAACTACCTGGTGCGAAAGCCCCTACTGATTGGACGAGGCACTGTGCGACTTGTTTAGGCTATAGGCTATAAAAGCTCTAGCCTTGCCCATCCTTATATTATACCTTGCCAACTGTACTATTAAGTTTTTTTCTGACTTTTCATACTATAAAGGTAGGAATGAAATGCTCTCTTCTACACTCCAGTTGACTGGTTGCCATTTGACATTTTTTCTCCTCAAAAACTGAAACGACTGTTTATCCAAGATGCGCGTTTCAGTGACTGTCCAAAGCATGTGAATATGAGGCACGCGATTGGCTCTTGCTAAGCATCATGCATCATTTCACACTGCGCACGTTTGGCACCGCAATGCGCTCCGGAACAGGGTTTCATTAGGCTGGGTAAAAAAGCGATGAAAACTCCGCTTCTAAGGGTACGTTTACATGACAGTGATGTACTAAAAACTAAAAAGTTTTTCCTTTGTTTTTGTTGTTTGTCGCAAACAGCAACAACATTGTCAAAACTATCCCCGTTCACACGGATCCGCAAAAAAGGTTTAAAAACGCTATATTATCATGTCAGGCCAGTAGTTGGCGACGTCTCTTCATAAACAAACACTACATGAATATAGACTGAACACGTAATACATATACGCATGCGCATGACGTCACCTTTTTCACATTTTTTTTGTTTTTGTAGTTTACATGGAGATGATAACAGTATCATTTCAAAAACTTGCCCTTTGAATCCAGTTTTCAAAAGTTTGTGTTTTCAGGCCCCCACAATGCCACTGTCATGTAAATAAACGGCCAAAACATATAAAAAAAATTCAGTTTTTAGTTTAAAACAGTGTTGTGTTAATGGCCCCTAAGTTACCTTGTTTTCATAGGCAATTTTAAAGACCTACATTTAAAGGAGGCCCAGAATAAACGAGAAGGTGGGCTCTTTTGACTTGGACCTGTAAGAAATAACCTAGAACACCCTAAAAACCACATAATAGCTAAAAACCACTCAAAACACCTTGGCAACTGCATAACAACAACCTGAGCATCATAGCAGTGATTTCTATTGTATTGTTGCTAATATTGTTTATTAGTATTAGATTGAATTTATTAGTGAAAATATGTACTTTTCAAAATGTTTTTTATTTTTCTCAAATAATTATTATCATCATTATTATTATTATTATTTCCATTTTACCTGCTTCTCGTTTTCCCAGTTTAAACAGCCAATATCTATGTTTGGCCAACAATATCAAGGCTTCAACAGCGTTTTTTAAATTCCTTGATTATTGAAATGCTACTGTACATTTAATTGCCTCTCACTGGTTAATCACCACTTTTTAACTTAAACCCAACCAGCAACTGGGTCAAAACGAATCCGTTTGGAGCTCACCGAAAGGTGATTCACTCTCTGTTTCTTTGTCACGTAACATTTCCTTATTTTGACTCTCTAGGATATCCGAACCCATCAGAATTGAACTTATTTTGTCTCCTTCACAATAAAAGCGGATGAAAGTATCTTTTTTCACTAAAGGCGAGAGTAAGGCCAAGACAGAGAGACAGATTGTTCAGAGCGATACGACTTGCAGCTGAGAAATGGCGCGTTTTTGTTTATGGAGTGCGCTCGAATATATTCCAGACTTTATTAAATTGTGAACTCAGTGGGAAGCAGAGAGGACCGAATAGCACTTTGGAACAAAAGGCCTCAAGTTTCATGTTATGTCTTGGTTACAAATGACACAGCTTAACCCGGCATAGGAGACAAAGGCATAAATTGAATCTGGCCCCAAACCACAGACTCCTTAAGTGAAGGAAGGACATATCTGCAACACTTCTCTGACACCGTGGAGTGATACTCTTTTATATTGTTATGGTTAGACTGACACCCCTAGCCAAAGAATGGCAGAAAATGAATTTCCACCCTACAACTTTTCCAGCTTTATCCAGCAGATTTCATTCCTGAGTCACGCTCCGAGCTTCAGTGAGTCTGCAACGAGCAGTGTGCGCGTGAACGCTTTGGAATGTGCATCATAATGAAAACTCATCAATATCCAGAGATCGCTGTTGCGATTTAACGTCTTTTTTCCGTGCCAAGAAAAGAGCCATCAAACACAGACAACTCCTTCTGCTTCTATTGTTATTCAACCCATTAATAATTCTGTTATACCTCTGATCTCCCATTGAAATTAAATATATTCCCAGATGTTTTTCTTGTCAGTTCTACCACTCCTGTCCTGAACATCTTTGCTATTGTTTAACTTATGAGCAGGAAAACCTGCAGCCTTTAATAGACTAAAGAAAACACAGGTTTGTCATCAATCATTGGCAGTGATTTGCAGCGCGGCTATACACGACAAAGCAACACCTACAAATTGGCTTTGAATTGCTAAATAGTGAAATCAGTGTTTCGGGGCAGGGCGTCTTTTTTTTTTCCACCAGGAATGAATCACTAAAATGTGACATTCATCTTTTTGATGAGTTTTGCTTTGATTAATGAGTGTCTGAGAGTGGAAAGTCCCTATCAAGCATGGGGAAGTAGGCAGAACGCAGCGCTCATCAGAAATCACACGTCTTTCTGAAAACAGCCTACATGATTTCGTTTTTTCTTGTCATGCACAAGTTGTCAGCATGCCCCACAAAAGTATCAAAATGCTGTTTAAAATAGTTTTAGTTTTATAAGAATGCTCTATTTACATACTTTTTACATAATTGCTTTTACATATGTTTTACGTTTATATATAATTTATTATATATATATAAACCAAATGGAATTTAAAATGCTATCTAATTTCTATTATAATTCTATTTGTTATATTTATGTATTATGCATTATAAGTATTATATATAATACATGTAATTCATTATTTTTGTATTATTACAGACATTTTCAGCATATTTTAATAGACTATACAATTGTAAAACCTCCTGATGTGGGACTTTATTTGTAAATACCATCACAGATTTCGCTTCACGACTAAGACGCAAAATGCCTCGATAATCGTGACAGGCATTGTGAAACACTGCAGTACGGATGATAAAGATCGGAATTTCATTGTTTGTTATTGTTTTAGCTGATTCATCCTGAAATTGACTGTTCCCGGTCCAGGGCCAAGCGCTGTCATGCAAACCTCTGCTCTAATAATTTCAGAACATGTGGTAGGATGATATTTGCACAGCAACACCTGTAGGTACTTCCCCAGACTATAAAACACAAGAATGCTACTCTACCTTCACGTCTAACATTTGAGTGATGGCACACGATGTGAGTTTTTTACAGGACAGAGATTAGTGTATATCTGCTTAAGGCAGCTTTATCTGCGCTCAAGTGAAACTTCCTTTTGATTCCCTGATGGACAGATAAAACCCTCAGTAGCACAAAGTGCCTGAATACTATCTGTCTCCATAGGACCTGCTGAAGTCCAGCTCAATTTGAGCTTCATGTTCAAAGTCAGAAATCATCATTTAACTCATTTAAATTGGGTTTGTACAAAACCCAGCAATTTACGTCCAATCCACTTAAAGTTGTAAAAGGGATGTTAACTTAATCCTTTTGTGCATGAATAATTTGTTGTTAAATGACACTGCACAGTAGATTTCTAGTTCCCAGTATGCTTCGCATGGGAATGCATTAAGAGAGTAAATGTTAAATGAAGTGTTTTTTATGTGTTTTGATTAAAAGGAAAAACTTCATTGTTCATTCTTATCAAACCATAAAGAGTTTTAGCAGGTGCTTCTTTGGCCCTGTTTACACTTTTAAGATGTGTTTTGGTCGATCAGATCACAAGTGGACGACACTAAATACAGGTGTAAACGGGGTCTAAAATGTTTTGAGCTTGACCATTTTTGACCACTTCCAGAGGTAGTCGAAAACACATTCGGCCGGATTTCTTTCATAGTGTAGATGCTCATGGGGTCGAACAGCCACAAAAGACCTACTTTCCACCTACTGATCTAATGCATAAACATTATGGGAAGCGCGCTAGCCAGACACGATTTAAACTTTGTCAGCTGAAGACCCAAGTTTGGATTGAAGATGAAAAATGTACCAAGCACAATGTTCTCTCACCATTCTTTCAAACACACACTCACAGCATTCGGCATAGTCTTGCTGTCAAGGCAGAAATGAAAGCTGCTTCATATTTATTTCCACTGTTTCTGTTCACATTCTTATGTAAATTGAGCTTATTTCGTCCATTAAATCGAAAGATCTGAAAAAGGCCATACATCTACCCGCCCATAGACCCTCCCCTAGAAGAAATCAGGACAGAAGTGGTTGAAAGTGGACAAAAGAGATGGATTAAAACACCAGGTGTAAATAGGAATGTGTCTGCCTCGTCTACTTGCGATCCGATCGACCAAAATGCATCTTAATACAAGGTGTAAATAGGGCCATATATAGAATCTTTTAGGGGTTCATTTTTATGGATTTAGTTTTTATTAATTAATTTTCCTTTAAGTAGCTCGTAAACATACTTTATCACTAGAAAAAACAAAAATTAACACATTAAACATGAAAGAAACTTTTTGGAATAAAGTGTTCTTTAAAATTGAGTCAAGAACCCCACTTTTTTTCAGTCTTCTTTAAAGATACTTATTGTAAATAAAATGTGTAAAGTGGATTAACAAAATAGTGTGCAACCAGTTTTTCTTCTTGCTCATGTCATATATTGCATACAACAATTGCTGTGTCCGAAATCGAATACTTGCCTACTATATAGTATGTGAAAAACAGTACGGCAAAAGAGTAGTACTGTATGTCCGGATACATAGTATTCAAAAAACAGTAGGCGAAAAGTCTGACCTACTACTTCCGCTGAGATTCTGAAATGCACATTCGATGGACGTTTTACTATCCCATGATGCCACGGGAGAGGATTTATGAATGGAAGTGAAGTGACACAACTGACACTGTTAGTTCACATGACAGTAACAACATGGCAGATGTAATATGTCCAAATTTCATAAAAATCAGTGTTGGCGTGTATATGAAACGGTGTCAACTGCCAGTTGGGCGATAATATTTTTTTGAATTCTAGCAACAAAATATTGTGAGAACAGGAATGTGAACAAATGTGAATGACTCTCAGGACATCTGACAGGCCAGCGCTGCGTCGTCACGAAAGTTTAAGCCTTGCCATTTGAAATACGACGTGAAAGGGAACTCAATTTGTTACTCGTTACTGAAGTGCATGACCAGAAATCTATGTCTCAGACAGTGTGCTCTCTTTCATGTCTTCTTATGCTTGAACAGACATATTCAAACAAAATTATATCAAAATAATATCAGATTGCCTGTCTGCCTGGAAAGTATCCTCGTAAACATAGTCAGTTATGTCTTAAGTGAACGTAAACAGAAAATGCACGTGTATCAGTATATTGGGTCCATGCATTAGTCTTAAAGTGATAGCAGCCTAATAATTCTGCTGCTGTCTGTGTTTTTAATGTTAATCTAACAACAAAAGACAAAGAAACAATCACTCACTGCTCTAGACTGAACTTTTGTAACTTTAATAAGGATTAATCTATGTTTCATGTAAAAAATATGTAAATGGTGGCCTGATTTTGAAGAAAAAAAAGTGTATCCATCCATCGTAAAAGTACACCACACGGCTAGTTATTTTAGATTATAAAGTTTTAAATATGGATATTTTTCTAACAAAACCCCATCGGTTCACATCAGAAGGCCTTTATTAACCCCCCAGAGACGTGTGGAGTACTTTTATGATGGACGGATGTGTTTTTTTGGCTTCAAAATCTGCCCCCCCCATTCACCGCCATTATATAGCTGGGAAGAGCCATCATTTTTGGGTGAACTATCCCTTTAAGTCACCGGCCATTGACAGGTGAGCATACTTTTTCAACGGTCGCAAAGTAAATTCAAATTCAAATGTAGTACCAATACTGAAACCGTACGCAGTTTCGGACTCAGCGAATAAGTTAGGTTTTATTTAGCATGCTAAAACTCACTATTGCTAGCTAACAGTCATTGAATACAAGATAACATAATTTGTTTTTGTTCATCAAAATGACTTCCTTCAATAGACTTGTTCTAGTCTTGTTGTATGAACTTCAAATAAGTTTTCCCCAAATTAAATTTCTTTATATTATTTTTTTTGAGTAAATTATATTAATTGAATTCTTTGTATGTCTTTGGAAGCATTTTCTGCACTTGAAGAGAATGAATCGCAACTACTGTAAGGGTGGTCTGCCATGTTTCTGTCTGTCTGCTTGAGTTTGTCCTACACTATAGAGTCTGTTTTCACTCTCAGACTGTCTCTCTCTATCTCAACCTCTTCGCTCACACACTCAGTCAACTCTATAACCTGTTCAGTCTTCTCTGTAACCCAATCCAGCATTTAAAACAAAAAGGTAGACACTCTTCAACAAGGAAAGGTCCTTTATCGCCTTCCCAAGAGGTTTTGAATATCAGCCTGTGGAGATAGCATCTCTCCCTGGCTATTCGAGTGTGTCATGGCCTCTTTCATTTGATCTTTATTTACATCTGCCATTGTGTGGCCTAAGCCATTAAACTAGAAGCCGTTCTGAATGGATGAGAAGTTCAGGATAATGCCTCCGCACTCCATTCAGCTTCCTTCATTAGCAAGCTGTCCATCCGTAGTGACGGATGAGAGAAAAAGCAAAAAGACGAAGGGGGATAGAAAGACAAATGGAGAGCCTAAAAAGATTCACTGTAATGCAAGTGAATGGCTCACCTCATAGGATGCCATTCAAATCAAGACTTGAAGGCAAAGTCAAGCTCGGTTTCCTACAGACACAAAGAGAAAAAGAGAGATAGCAACTTTCTATATGATGATGTATGAGGGGCGAATTCACTAAATAGGTACTAACCACTTTGTCCAGCAGTAGATACTAAATGTGCAGGTACAGTGCTGCATTATGTGCATTTAAATTCTTCATTGAAATTAAAAATCATTATTTATTTTAGCACAAACACTACCTTACTATATAATTTAGGTTTATTCACAAAAGTTATTGCCTCATGCAATAAAGAATGTAGACAGTTAAAAAAAATAATTAATTATATGATGATTAATATGTAAATATGTAACTATTATCGCTTAAAAATGTGATTATTAATTTTTTATTATTATTTTTTTTAATTTTGTTTATATATAGCACCATTAAAAAAAACATGCACTACCGGTCAAAAGTTTGGAATAATTATGACAATTTCATGTTTTTGAAAAATATTGTAAGTAATATTGATAAATATTATTACAATTTAAATAACTGTTTTATATTGTTATATAGTTTAAAATGTAATTTATTCCTGTGATCAAAGCTGGATTTTCAGCATCATTACTCCAGTCTTCAGTGTCACATGATTCTTCAGAAATCATTCTAATATGCTGATTTGGTGCTCAATAAACATTTCTTATTATTATCAATGTTGAAAGCACTGCAGCATAACGTTTTATGAAAACCATAATAGATTTTTTTTTTTTTTTTTTTTTGATTCCTTGATAAACAGAAAGTTCAATGGATAAAATTTATTTGAAACAATTTTTACTGGTCTTCAATCTTTACTGTCACTTTTATTAATGTGTGCTTGTTGAATAAAAGTTATTTTATTTTATTTTATTATTTTATTTTATTTTATTTTATTTTATTTTATTTTATTTTATTTTATTTTATTTTATTTTATTTTATTTTATTTTATTTTATTTTATTTTATTTTATTATTTCTTAATCACCCCAAACTTTTGCATTGTAGTATATAACGGTTTCCATAAAATATGAAACAGCACAACTGTATTCAACATTGATAATAATCAAAAATGTTTCTTGAGCAGCAAATCAGCATATAATGATTTCTGAAGGTTCATGTGACATGTGAAAATTCAGCTTTGATCACAGGAATAAATGACATTGTTTAATGCCTAAAATATATATATATATATATATATATATATATATATATATATATATATATATATATATATATATATATATAATATATATTTTTTTTTTTTAATTGCAATGATATTTCACAATATTACTGTTTTCTACTGAATTTTGATCAAAGAAATGAGCCTAAAAACATAAAAAAAAGAAAAAAAAGTATTTATTCCAAACTTTTGAGCGGTATAGTATAATATAACAGATTATAAATACGCCTGAAGTTTTATTATTGCTCATAGATGGACAGGGATTGTGCCATTCATATTAAGTTTGCGTCATTGCCTCATTTGCATAATGCCTGTGCTAAAACAATGCAGATTGTGTATGCAAATAAATACTATCAACAGGCACAGTTCATTCTTAGTGAATTCCCCTCTGTGTGTGTAGTCTGAATGTTTTAATGCATTCATGTGTGTGTGAGCACACGCTCATCCTGGCCCTTCTACAAATTGCACAGGGTGTGGGAATTTCCCTCCTGTAGTGATCTGTCAGTCAGAGTGTGCGTTTGTGTGCATGTGCACATCTGTGTGACTCTACTTGTGTATGTGTTTTCTCTCCATGCAGTTCCTCTGTCAGCCTCCTGATGTTGGTTGTTGTGTTAGTGATCATTCATGGCTAATCCTGCTTCTTTCCCTCCAAGGTTGCTGTGTGATGTTGGTTAAAGGTAAAGCAGGCTGGTGGGGAGACGGATGAGAGATTTTAGGCCTCCAGGGTGAAGACAAACAAGAGTTCACAAGTTTAGATGTTCATATAATCTAAAGGTTGAGGGTAGACAGGATTGGTGTGCTGTCTGCATAGGAAGTCAATCCTGAGACTCAAGATCTGAGTTCTTTCAAACACTTGGTGTGTTGGAGGAAAAACTGTTGAAAGAAGAGTATACAACTGTTTATTTTATGGCACTACTTGTTACCCAGCATGCTTTTGAGTTTATCTGATCACATTCTACTGTGAAAGTGTGTGAAACATTTTAGGAGGGTGGTTGTATACTTGTAGTGTGTTTTTGTGATACAACAACGTCAATCAAGGGCCTGATGCATGAACATTACTGTATGTAATGTGTGTCAAGAACTAGTTTGACCCACTAGCCAAAAGGATAATCACATACTTTTTGTTCTCAAATTAGATATTAATAAATATAGACTATAACCAATAAGCAGTATTGGTGTTAAGCATTACAAGTAACTTGAGTTATGTAATCAAATTGCTTTTTCAAGTAACTAGTAAAGTAACATGTTACTTTTTCAATTTACAACAAAATATCTAAGTTGCTTTTCAAATAAGTAACACAAGTTACTTTTTCACATTTATTGACTGATAGCTCTCCTGTCCCCATGTTGAGAGAAATAAAGTGCAGAGGTGTTGTGTGCTGTGTGGACATGATGGGTATTGTAGTTCTAGACTAATTGTGAACATGCATTTACTCATCTCACTTGCACAAAAACAGAAGTCAGAATTCCTCAAAATGAATAAAAACAGGGAAATGCAATCTCAGAATGTTATGCAAACCTTTAATAATTAACTATATTAAATTACACAAATATACTTTATGTATTTAATCTCACTTTATTAACCAATGTCTTTGCTGCTGACCTTCAATGATCTAATTCAACCATACTAATAAGCAAAAATCATATTCTTCTTTAATCCAGAATGGCTGAAAGGCTTGTTTGAGCTGGGCCCTCTACTGTACAGGCGTAAATATGCATTTCCTTTAGCCCGAGGCTTATTCATTTCACTTTTAGTGTGAAAGGGCCTTTACATTTGCCTAAAATAGAAAGTTTTTTGTTGTTCTTAAAAACAAACAAGCAAACCCAGCCCAGTTGAGAAAAAGTAACTAAAGCCCCGTTTCCACCACAGGAACTTTACCCAGGAACTACGGATTTTGGGGTGGTACTCGGGGTGTTTCCACCGCAGGAACCAGGAACTAAAAAAAGTTCCGGGTAAAATGTCCCCCTCAGAAAAGTCCCTGATGGCGAGCATAGACAGTAAAAGAAATGGAAACAGCGACCCCATTGGAACTCAATTGAGTCAAGTGAAGCCCATTTTTAGCGATTTTTAGTACTTCCCTTTCTGACGCGCAGACTCACACTAAGCTTGATGACATCCGCAACCTGTCTGACAGATGTAAATCTTCTAGTAGCTGTGTGTGAAAACTGCCATCGTTAATCTTGCAGAGACGGCGAGCTTGAGCGGGGAGTTCTTTGGCGTGAGTGAGCAGGAGTAAGTATTCTGATTAATTATTTTGTATAGTATTTTAAAATGTAACGCCAGTACGCTATATTAAGATAATCTCCCCGATTGCCTGCGAGCTTCTCTTCCTGTCTGTACGGTAATTTCTCTACTGTGCGACAGAGAGTCGAGTGGTTATGATGCAATCGTTAGCTTATTTTTACAAAAACTGTTTCTACGGGGCCATAATGTAACATAGAAGGTAATGGAGCCCTTTATACATTGTCGTGTATCTTTGGAAATAAATAATGGACAAATGGAGTCTTTAAACGCCTCAGATGTAAAGTTATTCACTGTCAAAGTGACGCCAAAATGAATGGGAGTCAATGGGGATGCTAACGCAAGTGTAGTTCTGCTACAAGATGGCGGCACCCGGCCGACTTCAACTTCTGGTCAACTTCCTTGGGCACTGATGGCGAGGTGGTACTTTTTCAAAGTTCAGGAACTTTCGGGGGTGGGACTAGGCGCTGAACATGCTGATTGGTCGGATTCACGCCGCATTTTATTGGTCGGATTCACGCCGCATTTAATTGGTCAACTCCACGCAGCAGTAAATTCCATAATAACATTCTTCACAACTCTGGATAATTTTGATTGATTGTTTTCTTACCAATCTTGTTCTTTCTGCCCGATGACGCACGTTCGTCCCAGCCATCTCACGGTGGATGTCGATAAGACACGTTGTCTCATTTTATATCGAGAATTACGAGCTTTCTGTATACGCTTTACTATCAGTGCTCGTCTGTTTTCTGCCGTTTGGTTCATTATTTCTTTAGTAAACCAATACACCATGAGCAGAAGCAGCATTCCTTGAATCTCCTCCATACTGCTTTTTCTGTCGCACAAGAATGATCACTGACAGGAAGAAACAGTCGCGCGCAGTACTACGTCACCGGACAAATTAGCCTAATCTTCACGGTACTTTAGACCGCGTGGAAACGCAGAAGGCAACAGGTCTGGGGGGGACAAAAAGTTTGGGTAATTAAAATTGTTCCGGGTAATTTCGGTGGAAACGCGGCTTAAGTAATGCAATTAGTTACTTTTTTAGGGAGTAATGCATTACTTTTAAAAGTAACTTTCCCCAACACTGCCAATGAGAACCAATTCCCATACAATTTGTAAATAAAATCATATAATTACAGATGGACACAAGGAGATGGCTGCATAGTGACAAAAAATCACATTACAACATCCTTAACAGTTCCTGGTTCAAGAGCAGCATTTACATACACCCGAAAAATCTGTTAACAATCGGATTAATGGCTAAATTGGATTGAAAAGCCTTCATGTAAACACCTCAATGGAGTTGAGTGAGCCATCAATCTGAATGAATAAATGCAATTGTAAATGGAAATATTAACTGAATTGAAAGTTTAGGCTTCATATAATAATAGAACTTTCAGAATCTGAAATCGGATTGGATTGATTAGGATTGACGAAATCAGTGAATTAAAATGGGTTCACTCAGGTGAGCTTCTGCCCCGCTCTAGTAACTGGTGCTGGTTTGTGTGTTGAGTTAGCCGTGAGCGAGGGGTGGGGATGTCGAGCCCCCGCTTTCATTGCAGACGGAACATTCCAGGCTCAGCTTTGATAAGACACAGGGCAGTAGAAGACAAGGAGTCAGTCAGCGGTGGGGTCCACAGCAGGCCAATGATTAATCCGGCCCCAATCATTAGCAGACTCAAAACTCTCACAGACGCAGAGGAGAGACGAGGGCCAGCCCTGGCTTACAGACTCATACTAGAATCTAGCAGAATGTGGGAAAGCATTTTCACATGACAAAAGCACCAAAATCATCATGCATACACCTGTGAATCTTCAAAACTACCAATATGATGATGCCTTTATGAGCAACAACCAATCGTTTTTTTGCCAACTGAACATGGTTTTTAACCTAAGCCACCTTTATAATATATGATACGCAAAGGCCTCTAAATCAACTTGATCAAAACTTTGCTGAAAAACCTGTTGTACACAATCTACTACATACCTTCTGTTATCTGATTGATAGCTTTTTTTTTTTTTTAGCAATTAAAGGTGCCCAAGAATGCTTTTTCACAAGATGTAATATAAATCTAAGGTGTCTCCTGAATGTGTCTGTGAAGTTTCAGCTCAAAATACCCCATAGATTTTTTTTTAATTATTTTTTTTAACTGCCTATTTTGGGGCATCATTAACAATGCACTGATTTACACTCGACGCCGCCCCTTTAAATGCTCACGCTCCCTGCCAAATGAGCTCTCGACTATATTACAGCGCATTTACAAAGTTCACACAGCTAATATAACCCTCAAATGGATCTTTACAAGATGTTCGTCATGCATGCTGTATGCATGCTTCGAATTATGTGAGTAAAGTATTTATTTGGATGTTAACGTTTTATTCTGAGTGAAGCTCTGTGGCTAACGGCTAATGCTACATTGTTGGAGAGATTTATAAAGAATGAAGTTGTGTTTATGCATTATACAGACTGCAAGTGTTTAAAAATGAAAACAGTGACAGTCTTGTCTCTGTGAATACAGTAAGAAACAATGGTAAATTTAACCACATTTAACAGTACATTAGCAACATGCTAACGAAACATTTAGAAAGACAATTTACAAATATCACTAAAAATATCATGATATCATGGATCATGTCAGTTATAATTGCTCCATCTGCCATTTTTCGCTGTTGTTCTTGCTTGCTTACCTAGTCTGTTGCTTCATCTGTGCAGATCCAGACATTACTGGCTTGTGTAATCCCTTAAACATGGGCTGGCAATTGCAAATATTGGGGGCGTACACCCCGCCTGTTACATAACAGTCGGTGTTATGTTGAGATTCACCTGTTCTTCGGAGGTCTTTTAAACAAATTAGATTTATATAAGAAGGAGGAAACAATGGAGTTTGAGACTCACTGTATGTCATTTCCATGTACTGAACTCTTGTTATTTAACTATGCCAATATAAATTCAATTTTTGAATCTAGGGCACCTTTAAAGGCATAATATGTCATTTTTGCCACTAGAGATCGCCTATTCAAAACAAGGGCGTAGCTTGATGATGCTGCGAATGAGCGCGGAATCCTGGGAGATGTCATCTTCAGCTTCACAGCCGATGAAAAGCAACCCGACGGACTTGGGCAGAAATCATGTTCATGGATGAGCTAATGTATTAAAGCTTTATTAACGTTACTGTGGCATGAAGCAGGGCGGGGCTGAGAGCCGCGGGAGTCCAGCAGAGCTTTTATTATGCTTATGCTGCAGTCGGCCGCTTCTGCTTTTCCGTTGCGAATGAGGGGTAAAGCAGAGCTGTTTTATATGGTTAAAACAATAAAATGAAATACATTTGAGCATGTTGAAAGTTATGTTATAATGTTACTCTGTGCGTTCACTGCGTGGCTGGTATAAGAGACTTGTTGCAATTTGCAAAAGTCTAGATCGATATTAGAATGTCATATTAATAAAAACCGGATGACTTGTGTTGCTAAATGACATGCATTTAATTAAAAAATATATTGGATGATGGAAAAAGCTCCCTCTGATTATGCTATGTTAGCCACTTGACAAAATAGTGTCTCTGAGGCATGGTTAAAACATGGAACTCGTGGTAAATCAAGAAAACAAGATATTCAAACAATAAGACTTATGGTCTGATGATAAATGTATCGAAAGAGTTGCTCACTTGTCTGATAAAACACATATTAAAGCGTCTTTGGTGTTTCCATGGTTTCTACAAAAGTAAAACTGGAAATCGAGGGTCACACATCCATGTTTTGGATTGTTGGAAACATTTGGGATAATGTAAGTACACAAGTCAACAAAATATCAACAGTCAACTGTTCCTAGTGGGTTTTGGATATTTTAATCTAAAAATCGTATATATTGTGCCTTTAAAAGGCCTTTTTATTATAACTTTGACCCTTTTGTCAAGATAATGCATCTTACTGTGATTTGGACCCGTAGTAATGGGCCTCTGGGTTTGGAGATAGAAGGCAGCTGCAAAATCACTAGTCTCATGCTGTGTTTCTCCGATCCCTTCGGTCCCCTTGATTCCGCTGGCTCCCGCCTGGCCTGGTTCCTCCACTCTTGAGTTTTGATTAGTTGTTCATCAGTTTCATTAAAAGGAAACTTAACCTGTGCACTCGTTTTTACGGTGATGGATTCCCTAAAGCAAGCCTGTGAAGTCGGGAGAGTTCCTGGTACCATTTAGCATTACCAAACACAGGAAGGAGTGTTGCAGGGGTCACTGTGTGTGTGTTATTTTGTATGAACCTGCACTACAATCCATTTTTACACATCTTTCTGTTTCTTTCTTTGAGGTAGAGTTGTTTAGGGTCACCGGTTGGTTTGAACTTCTGAGGGGGTTTTATTTGGCTTGGGCTTTTTCTCACCTTGACCCCTTCACCCTGTTTAAACACTCTCGACCGCCAACACAACACCATCCAAGCCGTCAAGTGTTGAAAGAAAGGTGTGCAAGCAAGTAGGCAATCAAAGTCCAGTAGTCTGCTGCCCATGACAAGCCCAAGGCTTCCCAGCATGCTTGACTGTGTAAACACATTAGTTATGCACACGCTAACGCAAGCTTTGTGATGAGTCTCTGTTGTCAAAGCAGTCCTGCGAAAAGAAAAGCACAATCAAGATGGCGAATTGAGAACATTTTTACTGTTTTAGTTGAAACAACTGCATTAATATGCTTTTGGTGTTTGTTTGGTATGGATGTACTAGAATATAAGTCAATTTAGTTGTTTCAGTGTTTATCTGTAATGCAGATAATATAATACAATGACCAGCAATAAAAGATGCTCTGATTCCCATTAAAAAAAAATAATAATAATAATAGTTGAACTCCTTTAAAACTAAAATATTTACTTGAAGTACCCCCTGAGATTTTAAGTTAATATTTCAATAATTTAGCAAAATATTTGCACGTTCACGGTTCTCAGGACTGATTAATGGTCACATGACATGCATGTAAACAAATATTTCCTCTTTTTAGTAAGTGTTTTTATTTATTGATTTTATTCTAAACTTTTAATTTAACATTTTTATGATTTAAATATTAGCTCTTCGTCAACTTGCAAATCCCCAAGAGTTTCACAAAGTCTAGTTTGGGAAACCCTATTGTAAATACAGCAGCCACTTTATTAGGTTCATCTGTTCAACTGTAACTGCAAATATCTAGTAATAATAGTCTCCAAGCTTTCCAACGATGTGTGACACATGGAATATGATAATGTTTGGAGAAGTTGTGGTCATTTGAAGGTAGGCATTCAAGAAAGCTCTATAGGGAGAAAAACGCCTCTAAAGTTGCAGTTCTCACCTGTTCCCACCTGCTGGGAGTGACAACAGGGCTCATTTACATCTCATTTAGATAAACCATACCCCCTGTAAAGCTGCATGGACCGCATACTATTAATAATAAAGGTTAATGTGCATTATAAATGTCAGTAATTTATCTTTTTTGACTTTTATAAAAATGATTTAGAGGCTGAAATATGTGACTTTTTTTTGTCAAAACTCTATTTGAACTTGTGCATTGTAGATTGTTGTAAGACACTCCTTTAAAATCTGCCCATCATTTTTAATGTTATTATTTTAATGTTTATGTAAAGAAAAAGTACATATTGATGCTAATTTTATTTATTATTTGCTGGTTTTCCACATGAAACTTTTTGACTGACTTTTTGAACAGGATTCTGTGATAACCGTGATCATTTTGGTCACTATAATCATGAAATGAAATTTTCTCACCTGAGAAGCCTGTTAAAGAAGAATAGGCAATCCAGGAACTAACTGGACTAACAGAGGCCACAGATGGCTAACTATGGCTATTCAAAACACTTTTGAAGACAATAAATACACGATTGAGACGATGAATGCATGTATTGACTGAATTTGCGTCTGAATAGCGCTGGCTCTGTGGGCGTGGCCGCATTAGCAGATAATGAGCTGAATCATGGATTTCTGACATGGCTCTTTTTTCATACAGTCAGATTACATAAACACAGAATGTTTGTTTTCGATTTGACTTACACGATTTAAAACCTGACATTTCAACGTTTTTTCAGACACAAGTATAATTTTTTTTATGATTAGTATTCACTAAGTTACAGTTCATTTTCTGAGAACTATCAGATTGGACTTCGTTCAGAGGGAGATGAGAGATCACGCATCATGTTAGTTTTCTTTATTTTACAAAAAGCACAACATTTTGTTTTTACTCTGAGTGTACACAAATAAAAGAAGACATTCTATAGTTTCAATTGATATATTACTTATGTCTCTATGACAAAAAATGACGGAGTATTTTAAGTCTGATTTGCTGCAATGTGAAAATCCTGCAAAATGCGCCGGCGTGTTACCTGACTCCAGAGAGGTAATGTCTTATTATGCCGCTTTCATCGTCGCTCAGATCGTCTTCAGAATCAGTGAGCGCTTGTTCATAAGCATCCGGCTTGTCGAAGAAGTACTTCAAAACATTTTCGGTGTAATGGCCACGGTTCTTCATTGAATTTTGATATCAGCTAGAGCCGGCCAGAGCGCTGCATAATAAGTAGCCACGCTTCCCAGTATGGAAATACACACAGACAATGACACGCCCCTACTGCGTGCTAGAATCTCCGAAAAACAAGCCGATTTCAACCTCAAAATGTACACTTTAAATATACCAATACTGCTATCTCAAACACGGAAAGGCTTCTTCGTGATCTCAACTAACAGATTCTGCAAAAAAACGAAAATCACCAATTTTGAAAAGAAAAAAATGCTTCTTTCTCATTTTGCTCGAAAGTTGTGCTGCCGACTTGTGTCCCTGGTTTCCGTGACGGGTCACATATATTCTTGGCACACTTTGAGCCCCTTAGTACCAATTTATCATCGCTTAAACGCCACAGCCTACCTGAGTATCCATCCCTTTATGTTTACAGTTTACCCAGGTCACCGGCATGGGAGGCAGGCACAGAACAAAAGGCTGCAGCCTCTAACACCAGTCGCTAGTGCGAGTTTTGAGGCAAGGGGAGTGAGGTTTATCCGCAAAGCTCTTATTATCTGGCCTCCGTTACAACTCACCCCCGTAAACCTCACTCCCATCTGGGTCATGGCACCAATGTAACCCCTCAGATCCTACATGCCCTGCTCTGTGCAGGCCTCGAACCCAGGTCTCTGACGTGGGAGGCGGGTACGCTAACAAGGAGGTTAAAGACTGCAGCTTCTGACACCAGTCACTAGTGCAAGTCTTGAGGCAAGGGGAGTGAGGTTTATCCGCAAAGCTCTTACTAGTTGGCCTCCGTTACAGGATATTTAAGTGGTTCTTATAAACGTGCCTTAGAAGAAAAAAAAACATTACTGGTGTGCATCTTGAGACAAAACAATGGCACTGACATATTCTGAGACATGTCAGTGCAAGTTGCTCTCAGTTAAAACAGCTCAAACATGCATTTTAGTCTGTGACTAGGCTTAAAGGATTAGTTCACCCAAAAATGAAAATGATGTCATTAATGACTCACCCTCATGTCGTTCCAAACCCGTAAGACCTCCGTTCATCTTCGGAACACAGTTTAAGATATTTTAGATTTAGTCCGAGCTTTCTGTGCCTCCATTGAAAATATATGTACGTTATACTGTACATGTCCAGAAAGGTAATAAAAATATCATCAAAGTAGTCCATGTGACATCAGTGGGTTAGTAAGAAGTTTTTGAAGCATCGAAAATACATTTTGGTCCAAAAACAACAAAAACTACGACATTATTCAGCATTGTCTTCTCTTCCGGGTCTGTTGTCAATCCGGGTTCACGACTCCGCAGTGATGCGTAAGACGCTGCTGACGTGTTATCTGGTGCGCCCAAGCTTTGTTTACGGTCTGAGGCAGATGCATGCTGTATTCAAGCTATTCTTCATTGTTTGTATTTTGGTATTGCTATATTTTTTAAAATGGTGCGTAAGTGTGCATGTCACGGATTTCCTAATCGCCAAAAACAATGACATAAAAGTGCATTACCAACGCCGACAGATAAAAGGATTCAAGGGAATCAATTCAATAGAATCAATTCAATGGATAGGATTCCGAAAGAGAAGACAATGCTGAATAAAGTCGTAGTTTTGTTATTTTTGGACCAAAATGTATTTTCGATGCTTCAAAAACTAACCCACTGATGTCACATGGACTACTTTGATGATGTTTTTATTACCTTTCTGGACATGGACAGTATACCGTACATACACTTTCAATGGAGGGACAGAAAGCTCTCGGACTAAATCTAAAATATCTTAAACTGTGTTCCGAAGATGAACGGAGGTCTTACGGGTTTGGAACGACATGAGGGTGAGTCATTAATGACATAATTTTCATTTTTGGGTGAACTAACTCTTTAAGCCCTGTTTGTGAAACCAGAGATTAATATTCAGCAATATTATTGAGCACTGACTTTTTAGAGCTGCTTTACAGCAGAACTGAACTCCGTTTGCATCATTGAATCATTTTCCTGTTATCACTGTAAAGCTTCTTTGAAACGATCTGTATTGTATAAAGCGTTATAGAAATAAAAGTGACTTGACTCGAGCATCCAGTGTGACGAGGGATGTTTCGGTGTGGGCCGCGGAGGGACTCCCTGCTGTTGGGTGCAGCATGTAGAACAGTGGGGAGCTGTGCTGTGTTTGTTTAAAACTCACAGGAGCCCCATTAAGCCCTGATTCCACTCATTTAGGGCTTCCATAGGAACAGGGAGCCGAGCCCCTGGGAAGCGGCACGTTGCAAGGGACACCAATTATGCGGCGGAGGACACAGGCCCGCCTGTTCCTGCTCAGGCCAGCTGTCACGTCGCAGGATGACCCTCTCTGTCAAACCCATTCAGCAGAGCGCATGGAAAGCCAGCCTAATTGGTGTTGGGCAAACAGATTTTGTCACAAAGTTGCAAAGGAAGCTAAGTAGCTGAACGTTCACATTGTCCAACCCCTGACCTGCGGTTCGGGGCCGTTCCATTCTGTTCCGATTCGTTGAGTAATCGTCTATGACCTCTGACACGTCCTTGCGAGCTCGGGAAATCCAGGGCAGCAATTAAAATCAATATTCTAGCAATAAGCAGCAACGTAAATAAGAAGTGAGCCCTTTTCTCCCTGTGGAGTGATATGATATGTACAGAGAGCTGGTAGAGGTCTTTTGGGGCACATTCGATTTGCTTCTCTATTGTCTCCTGGTTGGTCTGCGTTTTTCTTTTTTCTTTTTTTCCGCCTGTACGCACTTCTCTCCTCTGCTTTCGGGGGGGTCTTTCATTCCGCATGTTAAAAAGAGGATTTTGTGAGGGATTCACTTGACATCATTAGCTCTGGAGAAGGGCCACAATGGCTGATTGCTTGTCTTGGCTTATGAAAACATATGTTGGATCAGCTCTCAGGTGAAAGGTCCAGCTGGTTTTGTGCTAGTTTATCTTTAGTTTTATTTTAGTTTAGTTTAACTTCTTTTTCCCCTTTCGGTCTCTCTGCTTTAGCATCCAATCATCAAAAACTATTATTCTACTGTGGTACTGTCTCTTGCTTCATACTGTATCTCTCTGCTTTCTTCAATCATCCCTTACTTCTAGACAAAAATAACCTTTGTGTAAATCTTTGCGTATCTTTCTTTTTCTTTATCTGTTGTGATTCTGTGGTCACAAATGGGCCATAAGGTGCAGGACAACACTTGTACGTGCTGTACAAAAATGACCACAAAATCAGGCCATGCACAATGGTTTGACTTCAACAAAAGGGCACTTTAGTCATTTAATAAAACAAACAACACATTGTGAGTGCGTTTAAACAGCGGGATTAGGATGATGAATGAAGAAAGAGTGCAGTGATTGGGAACCCTGTAATAAAAGCTCATTGTGAAAAGCGAAAAACCTCACGTTGAGGTGGTTTTGTCATTCAAGATGATATTGCTACCTGATACGAGCAGCTCGTTTTTCTGATTAATTACATGTTAGGTGGGAGGTGACGTCAATAATTCTCAGTGGGGTAAAGAAAATAATCTGGGGCCGGCCACCCACAGAACTGAGGCGGAAATAACACTGGCTGTAAATGTGTAAATATCTGCAAATTAATGACCTTCATTTTGCTCTGTCTTTTTCAGGTCATTGATAACAGACAAAACTCTAAATTGTAATTAAGTCTTAGAGAGAAAGAGAAAGAGAAAGAGAGAGAAATAGAGAATATATATAAATACACATAAATTGCTTTTATGTGTAAGCAATAAGGTGCGAGAGGCTGTGCTGTATCGTGAATAAATCGCGGCTAAAGGGCGTTTTTAGGCACGACGCGAAGCGGAGATTGTCTCAGTAAAACATATGCTGGCATGTTTGAACGAATGTAATAGCCAACTAATGTAATTTTTATGATTTCAGGTCATGTGGAGATCTACAGCAGCATTTGCTGTAATTGTATCTGGAATCATTCAGAAACATGGCTTTTCCTATCACTGCTATCCTGACACACATCTCTACTTTTCATTCCAGCCAGATGATCAACCAGTAGCTGCTCACATCTCAGCCTGCTCGATGTAAATTTTTGACTTTCACCTGGATGATCTTTACCTTCAACTCCACCTTGCCAAGACAGAAGTGCTCATGGTTTCAGCCACCCATCCGTTGTGTTATAATCGATCAGTTAATCTTCACAGATCACAGTGCTGGAACTGCCCGATCTTGCAAATTTGCCAAGTACAACATTGGGAAGATCAAGCCATTCCTATCGGAACATGCTAAACAACAGAACAACAATGGGCTCTGCAAGCCTGTGCCTAAACTCTCTGCTTCAGACTTATACGCCCTCCAGAAGCTTGCGCTCTGAAAGTGAACAGTATCTTGTGGGGCACAAACTCACTTTAACTGAACATTATCTGGACTGTTCCCTGCTGGTGGAATAACCTGACTAACTCAAACCATTTTCAAGAGACTGCTAAAGATGCATTTTTTATTATTGAGTATTATTATTATTATTATTTTTGTTTGAACAATTGACCTGTTAATACTATCTTTCTGTTTAACTGGAAAAAAAATGCTATGCATACTGTGCTAGACTAGCTGGAAATTGTCATTGTACTTGTTTTTGCTTCCATTGTATTCCTAATTTCTAGTCACTTTGGATAAAATGTAATCACGTATGTATAAAATAACAGCAATATTACAGTACAAAAGTATACAGAAATTATCTTTTAATGTAGATGTTCTATATACTAAGCTTGTATTTCCTATAATTTAAAGGTGCCCTCAAACATTTTTTACAAGATGTAATATAAGTCTAAGGTGTCCCCTGAATGTGTCTGTGAAGTTTCAGCTCAAAATACCCCATAGATTTTTTTAAATATTTTTTTTTAACTTCCTATTTTAGGGCATAATTAGAAATGCACCAATTTAGGCTGCGGCCCCTTTAAATCTTCACACTCCCCACCCTCGGAGCTCCCGCTTGCCTTTAACAGCATAAAAAAAGTTCACACAGTTAATATAACCCTCAAAATGGGTCTTTACAAAGTGTTCATCATGCATGCTGCATGCAAAAATCAGATCATGTGAGTATAGTATTTATTTGGATATTTACATTTGATTTTGAACGAGTTTGATAGTGCTCTGTGTCTAAAGCTAACATTACACACTGTTGGAGAGATTTATAAAGAATGAAGTTGTGTTTGTGAATTATACAGACTGCAAGTGTTAAAAAATGAAAATAGCGACGGCTCTTGTCTGTGAATACAGTAATAAACGATGATAACTTTAACCACATTTAACAGTACATTAGCAACATGCTAACGAAAAATTTAGAAAGACAATTTACAAATATCACTAAAAATATCATGATAGTTATTATTGCTCCATCTGCCATTTTTCGCTATTGTCCTTGCTTGCTTACCTAGTCTGTTGATTCAGCTGTGCACAGATCCAGACATCCTGCCCTTGTGTAATGCCTTGAACATGGGCTGGCATATGCAAATATTGGGGGCGTACATATTAATGATCCCAACTGTTACGTAACAGTCGGTGTTATGTTGAGATTGGCCTGTTCTTCGGAGGTCTTTTAAACAAATGAGATTTACATAAGAAGGAGGAAACAATGTGTTTGAGACTCACTGTATGTCTTTTACTAAACTCTTGTTATTCAACTATGCAGAGATAAATTCAATTTTTGATTCGATGGCACCTTTAATAACTTGACATAAAATGTCTTATGTACAATGACTAATACTGTACATGTGCATGTTTCTTTGATTAAATGTATACAGTACTATATTTTGTTAATTTAACAGAAATTGGTTGCTATTTTTATGCATTTCTAAGTAATTAATTTATAGATTGATTGAAGTTGTGAGTGATTCTGTAAAAATAAAGATTAATACTGTAAAAATGCAAACATTTCTTTTTGAATTTATGTGCTAGTTGCATTTTTATAAATCATTTCTTAGTTATTGTACATAGAAAATCTATATTTTAAAAGTAAATAACTGTAGATGGACAGAGCAGCTATAGTAAAATAACTCATAAAAACCTTAAATTTGCGGAGATTAACCTGAAAGTTATGTAATCTGACATAATTTATTAAGTTTTTTGTCCACGATTTAATAAATGATTATATACAGTAATATCCTGTAATTCAATTAATTTTGACTGTAAAGTCTGTTCTGTATTTTTACAGTTTTTGCATGTAATTTTGTGAAATGGTTATTTGCTGTAATTTAACAGAATTTCTCTGGAAGCTCTGCTGCCAGACTTTTTACCGTTTTTTTGCGGGATTTTTTTTACAGTGTATGTGATGGGAAAAGGGAGAAGAGTGAGCTCAGCAAAAGGTGGATTTGAACCTCTCTACACTGCTGAAGCCATTAATTATGCGAATCCTTGTGTGGCATTGGTGGGCAGAGCTACTGTAAATTTGCATTTAGTAATAGACACTCTGAAAAAATAGACACTCTTTAAAGTGCTTGCACTTTAAAAAGGGGAAGGAGACCGAAAGAAACACTCGCGACCAGGTTAGGTTCACAGAGTAAGTGACCATGGTAACTGACTCTGAGTATAAGTTACCTCTCTTTCAGAAACGGACTTGACTTACCCTGCTTTCTCGGGTTTGACATACCTCCCATTCTGAAATGGAAAATCCAGAGTTTCCCTCATTCAAGGGTTAACATACTAAGAGTTTTACACTTAACCTCCTTTCTGAAACGGACCCCTGGTTTAACACTTATAATACATCCAACTAACTTCTATGCATAACCTCCTAAAAATATAATAATGCAAGGTGTGCCTTTACCTGCCTTTTAAAGTTTAATTTCTGTGTTATTTTAATTAATAACAATGGTAGAGAATAACATGTTTTCATTGCCCTATATACTGTATGTTTAAGGAAATAAATTTTTGCTTTGGGGAGTGAAAATCTGCCTTCCGTTGCATGTCTAGTGACATACATATTTGCATTTTAATTGATTGTACTGATCCAATAGAATTGTATACTATAAAACCTTCCATGTGGCTAATAAACTTGCCTCAGTCATCCGATCTTCCACTCTGAGCTCTCAGCCAATTAAGATGGAGATGCATACTGTTAACATTTGTGTGATAACGACACTGAAGAGGAAGTCATGCCACCTTGTTCTGTACTAGCTGGAGTTTACTTGAATCATTTTTTTAGTGGCATTAGCCCAGATTATCAGGAAATAGTCTAACTGTGAAAAGAAAAGTGTACCTAAAACTATTTTCATTATATCAGATGTAAAGTATTTTCTGCATTGCCTTAATACAGCAAACACCTTACTCATTTCATTAACCGCATTGTTTATTATTAACCATATTTTAAATGTGTTTTGACCAAGATACTCAATAACTTAGTTTCCTTTACTTGCTGAATGAGTGTTTAAGCTCTGGTTCAGACCGTAAAGAATAATTTGAACCAAATATTACACTCTTTGTTTTAGATGCGTTAAGTATCAATTTGTTTTCTAAAATCCACTTTCCTATAATATCAAACTCCTCTTTCAAAATGGCAGTCAATTCAGCAGACGTTGGTGCAGACGCATATACTGTGATATCGTCTGCATACATTGTTAATTTAGCACTTTTTAGAACATCCCCTTTGAGTAACTCCACATTCCACTGATCTGAATAGCTTCCATTTAAAAATACTCTCTGTGATCTATTTACTAAATAACTATCCAAGCAACTGCTGAAGGTCTAAATCCATAACACTCCACATGTACATATAGATATAGATATGTATATAGATATAGATAGATATAAAAAAGGATGTGTAGATATGTGATATCATATACCTTGGTCCTCCACTATCAGCTGCAGGGTCCAGAGTTCTACGATGACCTGAGTATGTTTTTGACAAAACAAACAAAGGAATTCTCCCCCAAAGCATCTCTGTGCTGAAGAGAGGGGCTGTTTGGAGGGGCGGGTGGGGTGGAGGGGGGTCAAGAGGCTTTTGCCATCAATGGGAAAGCACTGATTAATTTTGAAGAATTTCTGTGAGAAAAAACGCCCCGCGCACAGTTCACTAATTACAGCCCTGCACAACGCACAACAAAGAGCCATCTCATATCGCAAGACAATGAGGAGCCCCGAGAGAGCGAGGGAGAGCCAGATAGAGTGAGAAAGAGAGAAACTAATGAGATGAATCACCTGTCAGCAGAAGAGGATTTGGGCCCCTGGTGGCCCCCGGGAGGAAGGACATGCATGAGGGCCCAAAAACTGCTCCTCACCAGACAATCTCCCTCCCCCTCTCATGACAGACAGAAATACGTCTGTCATGCGGTGCTGACAAACACCCCAGTGGGATTTATTTCATGTGCTCGTTGAATACACTGGGTCAGAGAGTAGTTTAACCTGTCAATGGAAAGAAGCAAACTGTGTGAATATTTCAGACAAAAGGTCAAATTCACAGAAAACTTCTTATTACATGTTCCTGGTCTTATTGTGTATAGTGCGCATTATTTCAAAGAATAAAAGTATTCGGTAACACTTTGTTTTACAGTGTCCCTATTCCACATTATGCAGAATTACATGCAACTAACCCTAATCCTGACCCTATAGTAAGTACATATTATTACTCATTACTTGCATGTATAATTACACTGTAACAAAGGCACCTTAAAGGTGCCCACGAACGTTTTTTACAAGATGTAATATAAGTCTAAGGTGTCTCCTGAATGTGTCTGTGAAGTTTCAGCTCAAAATATCCCATAGATTTTTTTTAATTAATTTTTTTAACTGCCTATTTTGGGGCACCATTAACTATGCACTGATTTCACTCGACGCCGCCCCTTTAAGACGCGAGCTTCCTGCCACACGAGCTGTCAACTATATTACAGCGTATTTACAAAGTTCACACAGCTAATATAACCCTCAAATGGATCTTTACAAGATGTTCGTCATGCATGCTGTATGCATGCTTCGAATTATGTGAGTAAAGTATTTATTTTTATGTTAAAAGTTTAATTCTGAGTGAATCTGAGGCTGGGCTCCATGGCTAACGGCTAATCCTACACTGTTGGAGAGATTTATAAAGAATGAAGTTGTGTTTATGAATTATACAGACTGCAAGTGTTTAAAAAATGAAAATAACGACAGTCTTGTCTCCGTGAATACAGTAAGAAACGATGGTAACTTTAACCACATTTAACAGTACATTAGCAACATGCTAACGAAACATTTAGAAAGACAGTTTACAAATATCACTAAAAATATCATGATATCATGGATCATGTCAGTTATTATTGCTCAATCTGCCATTTTTCGCTGTTGTTCTTGCTTACCTAGTCTGATGATTCAGCTGTGTGCAGATCCAGAGGTTAACTGGCTGCCCTTGTCTAATGCCTTTGATAATTGTTGGGAACATGGGCTGGCATTATGCAAATATTGGGGGCGTACATATTAATGATCCCGACTGTTACGTAACAGTCGGTGTTATGTTGAGCTTCGCCTGTTCTTCGGAGGTCGTTTGAACAAATGAGATTTATATAAGATGGAGGAAACAATGGAGTTTGAGACTCAGTGTATGTCTTTTCCATGTACTGAACTCTTGTTATTTAACTATGCCAGGGTAAATTAAATTTTTGAGTCAAGGGCACCTTTAAAAGAAAGTCTAACCATCTATTCATCTTTCAAAATTTTTTTTTTTTTTTTACAGTTGACGTCACCATATAGAAAGGTGGTTTACTCAAATTGCTAGAAAGTGCAACATGGCAGATTAAGTCCCGCCTTCTAAATAAAAGAGCCAAGCGCATTGGCTGGTCTAGCCTGACAAACAAGCTTAGCTTTTTTAGAGCTATTTGAGCATAAGAAACAACATTTATGGCACAGTTCTTGTCAGATTTTGTTGCTGATTTTAAATCACATGTGCCTTGATAACCAATCACATTACAGTGTTGACATCACTGAATGTCGTTCTGGTTGTGTGACAGCCAATCACTGTTTGCGGAGACCTAGAAACGAATGAGAAGTGCCATAAACTGAATCATACCTGTCGCGCAACTGTCATGATTTTTCTTAGACTTAAACTTTAAGAATAAGTCAACCTAAAATGAATGTTTAGGACAAGACATGTTGAAGATTAGCCTATAGGCTGTCGATTCATTAAATGATAGGCTATTTCCTCACAAATGTGAAGCCTCTCCTCCATTGACATGCATTTAATTAAAAAAACATCTTGTCTCCTTCCTTGCATACTGCAGCTTTAGCTTTGGGTATAGTGGATAGGGATCAATCGGGGATTGTTTTACAGCGGGAGCACGCTTGGATTGGACTGATCGCTCAGATATTAGCTCCGAATTAGCTCTGAATTAACCAGCTATCAATCTGAGTGAGTCAGATGTAGCCTCGCCACTGGCCTGTAGTTTTATTTGACCCCGCTAGTGGGAAAAATAATTCAAACCAATATTCAAAATGCAATTTGTTGTTCATTTTCTTTAGTAAATGTGAATATAATGCTAGTTAACGTAATAATGGATAGATTTGAATAGATTTGAAAAGGAAGAGTTACCATGATTCTTGGAGATGCTCTGGAGGGCAACTTGACCTTCATCCTCTACATCCAGATCAATTCACATTCAGTTCTGACTACTTGCTAATATGAAATGCTCAGTTTTCTTCATCCAATTGATTGCTGATGGATAAACTCTGAAATATGTCACATTACAAAGTGTAATGGGTTGTGAATGCAAAATCAAATTCTTTTGACTTTGAATTTGCTTGAACATGCCGAGTGAAGGAAAAAAAATATAAACAACCTCCAAACAATTAATACTTATCAGCAAAAAATGCATTAAATTGATGGAAAAGAAATGTTTAATGTTACAAAATACTTCTATTTCAAATAAATGCTGTTCTTTTGAACCTTTCATCAGAGATTCCTGATAAAAATATATAACGGTTTCCACAAAAATAAGTTGTTTCAACATGCATAATAAGAAATGCTTCTAATGCTTTAGCGGCATTAGAATGATTTCTGAAGGATCATGTGACACTGAAGACTGGAGTATTGATGCTGAAAATTCAGCTTTGATCACAGGAACAAATTACTATAACATATATTCACTTACTTTAAATTATAATTCAATTTGGCAATATTAATGTTTTTAATGTATTTTTGATCAAATAAATGCAGCCTTGGCAAGCAGAAGAGACTTCTTTCAAAAACATTAAAGTCTTACCGACCCCAAAATGTATATATAGAATTCTGGTCATCTTTAGTTGTTTCTTTTTCCATTATTGGTTCTCCACAGATCTTGAATACTTCACTTTCATAGAGCACATCTCAGAATAGTTGTCTACAGGCACACATATGTAATCCTATAAAAACAGTTCTCCGCTACACATATGCGAACGGTCATAAAGACAGCGAAAGAATCACAAAATGCTCTCTGTGTGTTTCACGGTTTGATCAGGGAGGCCAATTGTGGTCAGATTCACTGAGAAGGGAGACGAAAGCTTGCGGCGTCTGTGTGGTTTTGTGAAAAAAATGAAAATGACACTCAAAGAGCTGTGACAGTTAAGATTATATTAGAGGTCAACCTTTATTTTGGTTTCGCATGTTTGTTCCCCCTCAAAACCCTGAGGCAACGTTAAATAATATTTAAGAAGACAAAGGTTGTTCTGTGTCGAGAATAGAGGGCCACCAAATTTCTGTTGACATGGCCTTTTATTAAGTGTGTGGTTGCTGAGGAGAGCAATCCGAGGAGCGCTTGGCCCCTTGTTTCTCTCGCAAAGTCTAACCCGACCGTTGAGAAACGCTCAGCGCAACAGTGACCGCCGTGCTGCGGCACACACCTTATTTTCTGCTTGTCACTCGTGAAAGAAAACAAGTGCTGACTGGCACTTACCAGGCGTGGAAAACATGACCCTTACCGAAAGCTGACCCAAGAGTGCAATATTTTTAAAAGGCAAAGGATTGGTCAACTAAAAGAGAGCAGAAGTGGCGTCCTAGACAGTCATGCACTGCTGGAGTCTTCCATGATGGAGTCAGCGCTTCTTTCGCCTAAGAATATCTGTCGGCCGCTGCGGTGAGGTCACAGAGCCTGAAAGGAGCGGCTACAGAGAGATTGTATGATTCATTTCAACATGATGGGTCAATTCCAGGGTCATCCTACACTGATCAAAGGTTCAGGCAAAGGAGGAAAGCATGCAAGAGTCTGGAGTTAAACCCTTGTCGAACTTTTTCAAAATGTCAAATTGAACTGTTCAAAAGTTTAGGGTCGGGTAGATTTTTTTTCATGATAATATGCTGATTTGGTGCACAAGAAAACTTCTTTTCTTATTATTATCAATGCTAAAAACGATTTTGTTATTTTGGTGGAAACCATTATTCTTTAATGCACCCCCTTTGAAAAGTAACATTTTAAACAATATCTCAAGGAACACAAAAATAATTTCCAAAATGTTGACAAGACTAAGTTTTATATAACATCTGTTTAACTTATAACATGAAAGTAAGGTTAATAATATAACTTAGAGAACAAAATGTTCAGTTTTACTCAAACTAGGGTGAAGCAAAAATGAGTACACCCCACTGAAAGTCTCTGGAGCAAAGCTAAATTTTAGACTACAAATGTCTAATTGAGTCTAATTATTCATTACACAGGTGTCCAGCAGACAGTTGACTATAAAAGGGTGTTAAAACCCCTTCCCATTTCATGCTGTCAGCAATGGCACCACATGGAAGAGAAATGTCACAAGACCTGAGAAAGAAAATAATTTCTTTACACCAGAAAGGTGAAGAAGATCAGCAAAGCTTTACTTATCAGTCAGAATACTGTAGCAAAAGCGGTACAAAAATTAAAAAAAGATGGAACTGCAACCATCTCACAGAGATGACCAGGTCGTCCACGGAAGTTAACACCTCGACAGGAGCGTCTTCTGATGAGAAGGTTGAAGAAAATCGGCATGCAAGTTCACTGCAGTTATCCAAAGAAGTAGAAAGCCAAACTGGGGTGACTATTTCCCGTGACACAATACGGCGTACACTGCAGAAGAATGGCATGCATGGATGCCGTCCACGAAAGAAGCCTCTCCTAAAGCCCAGGCACAAAAAAGCCCAAATAGAGTTTGTTAGAGCCCATGCTGACAAAGATGAAAACTACTGGGACTCTATACTCTGGAGTGATGAGACCAAAATAAATGTTTTTGGACCGGATGGCTTCAAAACTGTTTGGCGTCACAAAGGTGAGGAATACAAAGAAAAATGCATGGTGCCTACAGTGAAATATGGTGGATGCAGTGTCCTTATGTGTGGCTGCATGAGTGCTGCTGGTGTCGTTTCATTGATGGCATCATGAATTCACAGATGTACTGCTCTATACTGAAAGAGAAGATGCTTCCATCACTCCGTGCCCTTGGTCGTCGTGCATTTTTCCAACATGACAATGATCCTAAACACACATCTAAGGCCACTGTTGGATTTCTGAAAAAGAATAGGGTGAAAGTGATTCAGTGGCTCCTGATCTGAACCCAATCGAACACTTTTGGGGAATTCTGAAGAGACAAGTTGAGCATCACTCTCCATCCAGCATCCAGTCTCTAAAAGAGGTCATATTTACCTGCTAGTAATGTCTTACTGATTTAATACATGTTTAAATAGATTTTTCATAATAACAAGTTATGACAGTAACTGTGTAAATTATATTTAAAAAATTAGAGTAGAAAAAAAAATGAAAAATAATTGTATAATTAGATTTAGAAGTTATTGCAAAACCTGCCTTATGTGCAATCAATAGCAGCAGAAGACACTGACACTGGGTGCCAATCCTGTCAAGAAATAAGAAAACTGAGGCTACAACACTCACCAAAACTGGACAATAGAAGATTGGAAAAAACATTGCCTGGTCTGATGAGTCTCGATTTCTACTGCGACATTCAGATCAGTCTTGGTCTTGACCGAATTTGAGTCAAGATGAGTCAAGACCACAACTGCGAGGATATCACTAAATTGCCGGTGCATTGTCTGATTTATTAGTTAACATCATGTGATTTGATGTAACACTTACCGCTTAAAATGCAATCAATAACTTATTTCTAATGTGATTTGTTTTGTTACTGTTGTGCCGGGTTTAAACTCAATGCAGGATTGTCTCAAAAAATTCTAAATGAATACAAATGCCAACAAATTCAAGATATGATTGCAAAAATGTACTTGTATGAGATCTTGTCTTTTATAATAAGTAGGATTTAGGCCAATTAAGCAATATCACAAGAGCAAGAGAGCAGTTTTCACAAATATGAGCACGATTGCAAATGTGATATTGATTTTATACAAACCTTCAATAAACGAGAAGTTAAGTTAGACACAAGTTTTTGCTTTTTCAGCAACGAAAATAGTTACAAACAAACCCATAGCAGAACTGTTGTGCATTTCCAAGCAACACGCTGCGATGTTTGGTTACTAAATGAATCTGCTGCTTTGAACAAATCGGTTGAATAAATGATTCCGTGACTCACTCATTAAGTGTTTTGTTGCCACCTACTGGTGGTTTCTATTACATATTTAAAAGTAGGCCTATCATTTTATTTTTCCATCATATTTCTATATTCAAAATGTAATTTTTAAAACAGTAATCTCAATATTATTTGTACCAATTCAACTTCTGTGCCACATCTTCAACACAAAGATGAATTGTATTATTAGTGATTTGATTGGTAACAGCCCTATATAGTGTCTTATTATTCTAATTGTATTAAATATAAGACATTTCTCAGACAGTAGATATGAATCTTTTAGATGAATTTGAGGAGTGCTGGTCTTGGTCTCAACTTGGTCTTGGTTTAGGTGATCTTGGCTACAATGCTAATGTGGGGGATATTTTCTTGGCATATTTTGAGCCCCTCAGTACCAAGTGAGCATCATTTAAATGCCACAGTCTACCTGAGTATTGTTGCTGACCATGTCCATCCCTTTATGACCACAGTGGACCCATCTTCTGATGGCTTTTTCCAGCAGGATAACATGCCACAAAGCTCAAATCATCTCAAACTGAATATCTTGAACATGACAGTGAATTCACTATACTCAAATGGCCTCCACAGTCTCCAGATCTCAGTCCAATAGAGCAACTTTGGCATGTGGTGGAACAGGAGATTCGCATCATGGATGTGGGGCCAACAAATCTGCAGCAACTGGGTGATGCTATCATGTCAATATGGACCAAAATCTCTGAGGAATGTTTCCAGCACCTTGTTGAAACTACCATGAAGAATTAAAACAGTTCTGAAGGCAAAAGGGGGTCCAAACTGGTACTAGCAAGGTGTACCTTGTGGGTGATATATCATTTTTAATGAATTAATAATTTAATAACATCATATTCATTGAAATACTACATGGAATATTTGTATTTTTAAAAATCATTTGTAACATTTAGTTTTTTCCTTACAAAAATGAGACTCGGTAGTAAGTAATCTCTAGAGCTCTTTGTCATTCATTGAGAGAATGAGAGAGAAAAACACAGAGATTTATTCGTGGACATCTAGAACGTGTGGTGCCGCGAGATTGTGTTAATGTGAACATATTTTTCAGCAACTTTAAAACATTTTTAAGTCTTATCACCTCTTGCATCAGCCCTCCTACTCACCCCATCACCAAAAATGTGTGTAGAAAAAAAATGGGGTTTGAGTCAAAGCATCCCAAAACAGCAGCGCTGCATTAAACATCATCATACTCGGACAGACTCCTGTGTGCGCGAGCTTGAGGATCTTCTCAGATCAGTCTGGCCTGAGTAATTCAAGCTTGGAGGGGACACCCATCTAAAAAAATACGGCCTGCTATTATTCAGCCTAAAGGAAGGAATAATAAAAAGGGGGAAAGAAAGACAATCCGTCAGACATCTAAATCAGCTGACATCCCCAGGTCTCCCCGCGCTGTAGGTGGTTGCGCTGCAGCGCGGCGTCTGATAACATCAGTGAGAAGTTAAACAAAAGGCATTTTCCCTCAAAACGGCCATCTTTCAGCTTGACTACTGCTGTAAACATCATTCCAGAACACAACATTATGAGACATCTTACCCTACATTCCTGATCCTCCTTTTTAAAGGGAGAGTGAAGTCTCAGAGCTTTGCCAAAAGAAGACTCCTAAGAGCTTCGAGACACACGGAGGGGGAGAGTTACAGCGCTTAAAAAATGTACCACCATTCTGACAGCGGTTTTTGCTTTGTTTCACCTTCGAGTCTGTTATTGACACATCGAGAATTGGAATAAATTCTCTCTAGTGGCTCATGCAGACTGTCTAATGAGCTCGCTGTCATCCACAGAAGTAATTTCTCCCAGAACAAGGTTTCATACCAGAAGTTTTGGAAATCCATTTGGAAAAGGAATAGTTCCATTGACCTTAATACCTTTCCGAACATTCTCTTTGAGCATTCCTTCACTCCCTTCGGTTCTAATTGATTTCATAAAAGCGGTAATATGTAAAGGCGAGGAGGGGCTCTGTTGATATAACCTTGAATCTAAATGATCCTTGAATCCCCATGTTGTCTGAGAAACTCTTCACTGTCTTTAAACGCCTCATAACTTCCCCATGACACATTTTCTGGACCGTGTCTTTAACTTGCAGAGTGCAATTCGCCTCTTCATCTCGTGTCCTATGGTAAATTGTCTACCGTAACCTCTGCGTCAAAAGCCAACTCCCTTGCGCTGCGTTTAGCAGCCTGCTAGTTACGGCCGTCTAAGAACATATTCACACGCTTTCTGTAGGAAAGGCACAGTATGTCATGAAGGGAATGTGCACGTCAGATACAAGCCTGTGGGCCTGTTTAACGTATTTCAAAACTCGTCTTCCCTAAAGGCTTTTTTCTTTCTTAAAGGGGTTCTTGATTATGATTTCATTTTTTTAACTTTAGTTAGTGTGTAATGTTGCTGTTTGAACAGAGTACAACGAACGGCTGGTAGGGACTACAACGAGCTTCTTCACGGGTTGGTGACATCACAAACCCCAAAATGTACATAAACCCCGCCCCCGGGAACACGAAACAAAAGGGGTGGGGCCATGTTGTGCTGCTTTAGAGAAGAGCAAGAGTTGTTGTAGTAGAGTGTTGTTTCCTTGCCGTCAAACTGCTTTACAAACGAGGGTCAATTCAATGCTGGATTTGCACAAAAGATGAACATGACGGCACATGCTAGTGGATGAGCTGAATCAACTCCACAGCAACTACATACATTTATCCACTAACCATTCAGAAACGTCCAGTTTCATTCTAAAAGTTGTAACTTCTTCCTGAGTCTCTCCATCAGTGTCGACTCCGGTTTGAATAATGTAAGGCTGAACACCGTTACTGACAATCCTCATTTTGGCTGCGTGAGATTCTCCAGCTTTGTTGTTGTTGAACAACTGGAGCACAAGCTGTTAAAGCTCCGCCCTCTTCTGGAAAGGGGGCCGGGAGCAGCAGCTCATTTGCATTTAAAGGGACACACACAAAAACGGCGTGTTTTTGCTTACACCCAAATAGGGGCAAATTTGACAAGCTATAATAAATGATCTGTGGGGTATTTTGAGCTGACACTTCACAGACACATTCTAGGGGACACCAGAGACTTATAATATATCTTGTGAAAAGGTTGGCATAATATGTTCCCTTTAAAATGTCAGTCTTGGTTATGTCTTGTGCCTGGAGTTTCATCCTAGTCAGCATGAAATGGAAGTTGTAATAGTCTTTTCTTCCCTATTGTGAAACGGCTTCTCGAACAAGCATAAATGTAGGGCAGGACTTGATTGGATGGTTGAGGTTTGGTATTGGTCGATCTGATGTGAGTGACAGGTTGCCCCGCCCTCACACCAGTAAATCACAGCTGTGAACAATATTTATCATGGCACTGAATGTGAATGTTTAGCATCCCAGTTGCTCTTTCTCTCTCATTGTCTGACTTAATGTTTTACAGATTTCAGCATTATGTATCTGGAGATTATGCTAAAAGAGTTTGTGCTTGTGAAGATGAAGGATATATTACACAGGAACAACTATTGCAACAATCAAACAAAATTCCAGACTTTGTGTATTATTATTATTAGCAGTAGTAGTATTAAATATCTACAGATTTATGGGATCGAATTTTGAATTTGAATCAAAATGTTGACTATATACTGGAAATGTCAATGTTGTTTTTCATGCATCTGTGATATTAAAAGCTAATGACAGCTTGGCAGTTGTTTCTAAACTATGCACACCTCAGAAAGTGAATTAGTTGTCTTCAACAACACATTAAACTGAAAGGAATAAATTTGACCCACTCATTTGATTATGAAATCATACTGCATTGGTCTAAAGGAGCAAGTAGTTTGTGAGTAGTGCAAAGAAGTCAAATAACAGAGATGAAGTCTAAAGGCCCCGATATACTTCAAGCAAAATCAAAGAACAAACTGATGTTACGTCATTTCGAACTAAATCAGGCCAAAACAAAGTTCATTTGGAGTTTAATTTGGGAGTTTGAAACATTTTGCCAAAACAAACTTTCCGGAAAAGTTCGCTCTGGCTGGTAAACACCTTCGCACTACCATTGGTCCGTGGCTATTACGTAAAAGGTAGGTGTGTGCTAAGGCTCCGCCTTCTTTCACGAGGAAATCTCCTCTGGTTCATTTCTTCGAGTGAAACATAAACACACTGGAGAGCCACTTTATGGTAGAAAATGAAGTTGTACTTCTGATGAAATGAGACACTGACATTGTTTTTCACGATTAATACTGTAAAGATATGGAAGCTTTTTTTCTGCCATGAAATAATAATAATAATAAACGGTAATAGCGCAATATCTCACAATTCTGACTTTTTTTTCTCACAAATCAGAATTTTTTCTCAGAATTGTAAGATATAACCTAAGTAACCAATTGTGAGGAAAAAAAGTGCCCTTTTTTCTCAGAATTATGAGTTTATATCTCACAGTATCTTAGTTTATATCTTACGATTATATCGCAAATCTGAGAAAAAATGGCACTTTTCCCCCTCACAATTGGAGTTATATATTATAGTATCTGACTTCTTTTTGCTCACAAATCTGAATTTTTTCTTAGAATTGTAAGATATAAACTAAGATACTGTAAGATATAACTCCAATTGTTAGGGAAAAAAGTGCAATTTTTTTCTAAGAATTGCGAGGTTATTACTCGCAATTGCATGTTATAAAGTCAGAATTTTGAGATATATATTTTTGTCTCTCTATGTCTCGCAATTCTGACTTTATAAGATGCAATTGCAAGTTTATATCACGCAATTCTGAGAAAAAAGTCAGAATTGCAATCGCAATTGCGAGTTTATATCACACAATTCTGAGAAAAAAGTCAGAATTGCAATTGCAATTGCGAGTTTATATCACACAATTCTGAGAAAAAAGTCAGAATTGCAATCGCAATTGCGAGTTTATATCACACAATTCTGAGAAAAAAGTCAGAATTGCAATCGCAATTGCAAGTTCATATCACACAATTCTGAGAAAAAAGTCAGAATTGCAATCGCACTTTATAACTCGCAATTGTGAGTTAATGTCTTGCAATTGCGTGTTTAAATCTCGCAATTCTGAGAAAAAAGTCAGAATTGTGAGATGCTAACTCGCAATTGTGAGAAAAAATTACCTTTTATTATTGAGTGGCGGAAACAAGCTTCCATATAAATCTGCTTGATTTTAAGCAATCTGTTGTATAAAGTAATATATATAAATAAATATGATGTGACTTTACTGAAGCACTGAATTGCAGAGCTCATGCAAACATTTTTTTTTTTTTAAAAATGTGTTTTTGTTGTATTCATTTTGTTATTGAGAGGAAAGCGTGCATATTTACATATTCATCTAAATGCCGCTTCGCTGGAACACTCGCTAACAGTATATTGCTGCTCACGTATTTCGAACTTCGTTTTACCCTAAAGCGAAGACGAAAAAGAACCTCAACATGAGTATACTGGGGCCTTAAGTCGCATCTCTAGCACTGTAACATTTGCCGTCATACATCCACATATCCGAACGCCACAAAACAGTCTGATAACATTTGTTCATTTTCCATATATGGTCCTCTTTTTTATTATTATTAACAGAGGTCAAATAAATTCATCAAGTCATATTTACAGAGAAAGGCAATAAATATTTTATAATAGTAATAAAATTATTATTTTTTTTGCATACATTTTTTAATCGTACGTGTGTCATGATTGTTAGTAACGTCTGACAGACGATGAGTATATAGACGTGTGAATACTACAGCTATACCCATATGGAGAGTCGACCTCACCAACAGTGGCCAGAGTCCAGCGTCTGCAGAAGGGATTTCCTCTGTGCACCTGCGTCTCCAACATTCTAGAACTGAGAGCAAGTGTTCTAGAATACAAAGAACATGACTGATTGTCAGGCGGACCGATTTCATTGGCTTAATGACCTGGAAGTAGTCAAAATCCGACACTTAGAAGAGCGTCAGGGACATTAAGAGCAATGCATCATACTTGGTTTTTGCATAATGGATTTTATGCATGTTTTGGTAGCTAAATTTTAGAAAGGACCTCCTCAGCACATATGCAGGATCCAGCTGTAGGCTTAGAGCATTACAGCAATTCCTGAAAACTTATTCCGGCTTCCGTTTGTTGGTTCTCACACACACTATTACCACAGATATCTAGCTAGTCAAAGCATGTCGATCTAAGCTGAATCACAGAATACACAAAAAATATCAAAGCGTTCGGCCTACGAGAAGGCCTGGTGTCCGCTCAGACGAGAACAGCATCCCACAGAGAGGAACGACACGGCTCTTCAAAATATTGCACTCAAAGCTTCACGTTTACCTATGGAGGCCTGCAGAGGTCACATGACCTTGTTATCGCTCTCTCGTTGCGTCTCCATGACAGCCCATTCCAGTGGAAAATATTGGATCCTTGTTCTCGGGGGCAACACAAATGAAAATAAAAAGGTTTCCCAGGCGGTGCGGTTTGCTCTCGTCGCTATTCCAGAGTTTTAACAGGAAACGTGTCAAAGCAGGAGACGCTAGTTCCTTATAGGTCATCCTTAGTTAATCCAGTATAAATAAAATAACAGACACCAATATTACATTTAAAAAAGACCCACATTCAACTGCTGGGAGAAACTCAACGCTTCTGAAATATAAAAATAAAACATCTTTGAACTTTTTTTTTTTAAGCTTCTTGTCTTTTTTCCGTAGCCATTGTTTATTTGTGTCCTCTTCCTTCTCCTGTTTCGGATAAGATTAGGGTGTTTGTAAGGCAAGAAGCACGTAGTGTCCTCGGGGAGCGGTGCGTACTCGTCCTCACCGGCTCAGTTCGTTTTAGGGTTGGGTTTTAAACGCCGTGCCCTTCGTGTCCGTTTCGTTACCGTTGTGAAACGGAACTCCTCCAGAGGGTCCACTTTTCCTTTGGGGTGGCGCTTCATGAAATGCACTTCCTGCTGCGTCTGCGTGGTCTTGGAGCCTTTTTTGGGTCGACCCTTTCGATTGAAACCCAAATACCAGCCTTTGTACTTGGCCGACACCAGCGCTGTGTAGTTATTCTCCAAATATTCCTCCACGAAGACGCACTCCTGGTTATTCCCATTGGGCTGAGGAAAGAGGACAAGACGAAATGTCAAAAAATGGCCCACTTGTTAAAATTACCTCTCAACTGATGGTCTGATTGGTTATTATATATATATATATTTTATATATATATATATATATATATATATATATATATATATATATATTATATTAAAATTCTACATATTGGTGAATCTGCCAACAACTACGGAAGAGGACTAGGGCCAAGCAATAATAAAAAATAAAACCATCTTGAGATTAAAGTCATTAAATTTCAAGAAAAAAGTCAAGATAAAATGTTGAGAATAAACTCTTTAATTTATGAGAAAAAACTCGTTGAATTTCAAGAAAAAAGTCAAGATAAAATGTTGAGAATAAAGTCATTTAATTTCGAGAAAAAAGTTGTTAAATTATGAGAACAAATTTGTCGTTTAACGAATTTGTTCTCGTAATTTATCGTCTTTTTTCTCTTAATTTAACGACTTTTTTCTCATAATTTAATGACTTTATTCTCAACATTTTATATTAACTTTTTTCTCGAAACTTAAAATTTTTCTCATAATTAAACAAATTTGTTCTTGTAATTTAACAACTTTTTTTCTCATAATTTAATGACTTTTTTCTCATAATTTAATGAGTTTATTCTCAACATTTTATCTCAACTTTTTTTTCTCGTAATTTAACGACTTTTTTTCTCATAATTTAATGACTTTATTGTCAACATTTTATCTCGACTTTTTTCTCGAAATTTAACAACATTTTTCTCATAATTTAACGAATTTGTTCTCGTAATTTAATGACTTTTTTCTCGTAATTTAATGACTTTATTCTCAACATTTTATCTCGACTTTTTTTCTCGAAATTTAATGTTTTTTTCTCATAATTTAATGAGTTTATTCTCAACATTTTATTTCGACTTTTTTTATTTTATTTCGACTCGTTTTTTCTCAAAATTTAACAACTTTAATCTCGAGATGTTTTTTTTTTATTATTGCTTGGCCCTAATCCTCTTCCGTAAACCACACACCCAGGTTATATTTCCCCCAAAATAAATAATAATAAAATAAAATAAAATAATAAAATAAAATAACAAGACATAACATAACATAAAATAGCAAAAAATAGCATAAAATGAAATAATAAAATAAAACGACAAAATAACAAGACATAGAATAACATAAAAGAGGATAAAATAAAATAAAGTAAAATTAAATAAATTAAATAAAATAAAATAAACCCCAAAAGCAATCAATAATGATGGGCTCCCATTTTCCCATTTATTAGCCAGCTGCTTACTAAATAATTAAATAATGGACATAAAATATTGATTTAAATTCAAATATATTATGTAAAAAGAAAAAGAGCATAATGTGATTCAAGACACAGTTGCAAGAGAATCTGAAGCAAGAAAAAAATTGACTGCAAAATGTCATAATTATTCTAGAGAGTGATTAATAACCATAAATAACACATCTCAATAACTGCATCTCAATAATCAACTGAGTGAAGAAAAATGTAGAAAACATTCTCTTTTTATGATTTCACAATATACTATGCATCTCAGATTCAGCAAAAGCCTAGAAACTTATAACACCAAAAGGCATTATCAGAAGTGATTTTACGTTAAATATCTGAATGTGGTCTGAAGAACAAGGAAAGCTTCAAAAAATGGCAAAGCTTAAAAAAAAAAAAAAAAAAAAAAAAAAAAAACACTACTGATCACCGATCAAACAAAAAGTTTGATTAAAAACTGATCACACATCCACTACAAAACTGTTATATGACAGGACACATACTCATACAAAGCATGTTTTTTAAAGAATGACCAGCCTCTCTCTCAAACAAGACACAGTAATTGTGCCCTTCAACTTAGGACCAGTTCAAAACAAGCCAGTGAAGCATGTAATATGTCCTATTCATGGCAAATGTAGGGGGTGTTGGTCTTTCCACTTAGATTTGTTTGTGGTATGGCAGTTACAAGAACTTGGAAACAATTTTAAGTTTAAACAGCCAGCCTCGATATTTCATTTTTGTTTAAATAGATGTTATGAAAATTTGTGTTGACTGAATCCATTATATAACCATCAGGAGTTGGTTGCAGACAGTAGCAGTGCTTTTGAAAACATATCAAAAAGTGGTCCCAGCTACAAGCTCATACATCAAATTAACATGCTAAAGTAGTAATTATATTCATGCAATAATACATCAGCTCCTGCATAAATCATATGCAAACGCACAGAAACTGAAAACACTTTCTATTTACATTCACGTCACAGTTAATGTGGCCCAAACCTGATTTTTTCTGAACAGCAAATCACATTGAATCTGATTATAATCTGAGTAAACCAGTCCAGTAAACATACCTTTCCAATAATCTTGCCATTCTTGTTCATGCAGATGTAGTATCCACTTTCTTTCCCTTTTATTCGAATGTGACTCCCGAATGTCTCTGTTTCCACGACGAGTAGAGCTGCAAGTAAAAATAAAACACAGTTAACTATGTAATTATATAATTATATAATTTATTTAATATATTTTACATTCATATATTACATATTTCAAGAACACACCTGGGTCAAATAAAATAAAATAAAATAATTAATTAATTAATAACATAGAATAAAAATAATAATAATAATATTTTTTATATTTTAAGACATAATTGTCATGACATTTAAGCACATTTCCCACAAATTCTCTTGGTCATAATACCAAAACATATTTTTTAAAGTATTTATATTATTTAAATATTATTTAAAGTATTTAAACATTGTTTTCTTAAAAAAAAAAAAAAAAAAAAAAATAGTGTATAAAGTCATTTTTGTTTATTTATTTATTGCCTATTGTAACAATTTAAACAGTCATAATGGTCAATAGTCATATATACAAAATACAATTTCTTGGTTTCTTTCTTTTGATTCTGCAGTGAAATATGACCTGGACCTTTCTTTTCTTTTCCTTTTTACGAGATTCACCCAGGATAGCTATGATATTTTATTTTATAGCTGTACAAGCTGTACAACTACTTTAAAAAACATTACTCACTCATATAGGATATATACTATATATAGACATTCAATGCATTTTTGCATAGTATTTATACTTTTATACAAAAGTACATTTGGCATTTGAACTATTAAAAAAAACAAAGCTGTGAGAAAAACGTAATGTTTCATCATAGACTGTAGCTCCCTCACAAACACCAAACTCTCTCTCTCTCTCTCTCTCTCTGTAAGCACCTTTGTTAAGGGTCCCCTCTCTCGGGGGGAAGCAATCTGCCAAACTCCTTGGAGCAGTTCAGATCCCCAGGGATTGGGTTTCCACTTGCCTTTAGTTCGTGCTCACTCAATCAAAAAGTTAGGATGATCCATTTGTTTAACACACTGGGCTATTCAAAGGTGCTCAAAGCAGAGAGGCTTAGAGAGCAACACCAAAACTGTCCCCTTCCAAAACAGCCCGGGGCAACATGAGAGGAACGACTAATCCAGGCAGGGCACTTGAGATCAAATGAGGGTGGGAAAGATCCCTCTCCTCAGTGCAGAGCCCTTCACAAGAACATGACGCTTTAAAAGATATGCCTGAAAAACTGTGCGATTATTCCTGTGTTTAAATGAGCACTGTATCTAAAAATGTAATGCTCCATCTGTGCATCTCAGTATAGCTTATTAATATTAAAGCACAGATGTCAACAGGACACACCGACCTTCACTAATGTGAAAGTCAAACAGGGGCGAAACCGAAGACATTTTTGAGATGTTTCTGGGAAGGCGAGCGTTTGCTGATAAATGAGCCATACGAGTGTACGATCTGATCCAGCACTGTGTGCCTCGATGTTCAAATACATTTTCATTTTCCAGGAAACTGGCTGTTAAAGTCAACGTGAAACGCCGTTCGCCAGCCATTTTACTTCCGTAACATGACGTAAACCAAGTGAAAGTGAATAGTCAGTGGGGATGTCACTCAATCCTATCCTGCATTCTTATCTCACTGAATATCACTCTTCACAAATAGGTTGCAAGCAGCAAATTATGTTGACTTTAAACATTTTAACTTAAACATACACATCTGTTCAAAAGTTTTTAATTGTATTTGAATTTTGAACTTAATTGTAACATTATAAATACATTTACTGTCACTTTTCAGCAAATTAATGCGCCCTTGCTGAAAAGCACTATTAATTTCTTTTTACAAAAATCTTACTGATACCAAACTTTTGAATGGTAATGTTAGTGTGTATACATCTGAAAATCTTAACTCACTTTGACTCTTAAATCACAGCTCAGAATTAAACGTGCTCTGCTCTCCTTTAGTTTTTGAATGTTAACTTTGCATAATAACTTTGACAGGACAGCAGAAACACAAAGGCAAAGCTGAGAAGGAAGCACAGTGTGCAAGCACATGTGTGTGTGTTCAGGTAATCCCTGCATTATAATGACAAAACGTCCCCACAAAGATGGCAATATCCTAATCCTAAAATCCTTGTCCTTGTGGAGACATTTTTTTTGGTCCCCATGAGGAAAACAGCTTATAAATCACACTAAGTGATGTTTTTTGAAAGTGTAAAAATGCAGAAAGTTTTCTGTGATGGAGAGGTTTAGTATAAAAAATCATTATGTCTATGGAAAGCACCCATAAAAAACGAAAACCCAACATGCGTGCGTGTGTGTGAGTGTCATGGAGTTCACAGGTGTGGGGGTTTACCTGCCTCTGCATCCTCTCATGCTAACACGGGTAGAACAACTCAGCCAAAGCTGCACTGCTGAAACTAACACATTTAAGCAGTAAACAACAGCTAGAACTGCTGTAAACACTTGGAGCTGTTAGGACCAGTTGAACAATAACTAACATTGCTACAAATATGTCCTGAATAAAGAGCACTACCAGCATTGCCATACTTACTAGATCCTATTTTAACATCAAAACAAAACACCTTTACAACGCAACTACATGCTGCATTCTCAACATTGCCACAAGGGACACTATAGCAGGCACATGTATAAAAATGTCTGCTTCTATGGTACCTCGTTTAATTTAGTTCAACTTCTGTCATGGCCAGTTTAAAGAAAAATCACAAAAAATCACTCACAAGAATTCAGTGTGTCAAATGTTACCTTCAAATGTTTGTGCCATTTGAAGGTAACACTTGACACACTGAATTCTTGTGAGTTGTTGTAAGACGTAATGCAATCGGAACACAACCCTAACCATCAAAACACATATATGAACACAAACCAGTGTTAATTATCCAAATCAATCAAATTCTAAATGAATGAAAATATGATGTCTGTGATCATTTACTCACCATTTACTCATGTTGTTCAAAAAATTGATTTATGAATCAGGCATCATTATTTATCTCATTTACGTGCAAAGGAGAATTAAGGTTGATATCAAGATTTTAAGTGAATAATTACATTAAAGGGGTCCTTGATTATGATTTCACTTCTTTTTTTTTTAACTTTAGTTAGTGTGTACACAGCAAAATCTCCAGAGTTAAATCAACTCTGCTCAGAGTACATATGGTCCCTCTCTAAATAGCGTTAAAATAACACTAAAGCAGAGTTAAAGTTAATGAGATAATTAAACAATTAATTAAGTGATGATTGTGCATTAATGATGAACACCTGCTGTTAACAAGCAAAATCACTGAAGAAAAGAGAAACACAAAAGAGAACTACAACTGACTTCAGTCACAGCCTTAATAATTGCTTAATTATCTCATTAACTCTGCTTCAGTGTTGCTTTAACATTATTTAGAGAGGGATCATATGTACTCTGATCAGAGCTGATTTAACTCTGGGGATTTTAGTGTGTAATGTTGCTGTTTGATCATAAACAACATCTGCAAAGTTACGACGCTCAAAGTTCAATGCAAAGGGAGATTTTCTTTTACAGAAAACACTTTTTAAGGACTACAACAAATGGCTGGAAGGGACTACAATGAGCTTCTTCCCGGGTCGGTGACATCACAAACCCCAAAAACGCCGGACTGCTTCACAATCGAGGGTCAATTCAACACTGGATTTGCACAAAAGATTAACATGACGGCACATACTAGTCGATGAGTTGAATCAACTCCACAGCAACTACATCAATTTATCCACTAACCTTTCAGAAATGTCCAGTTTCATTCTAAAAGTTGTAACTTCTTCCTGAGCCTCTCCATCAGTGTCGACTCCGGTTTGAACAATGTAAGGTTACTGACAATCCTTACTTTGGCTGCGTGAGATTCTCCAGCTTTGTTGTTGTTGAGCAACCAGAGCGCAAGCTGTTAAAGCTCCGCCCTCTTCTGGAAAGGGGGCCGGGAGCAGCAGCTCATTTGCATTTAAAGGGACACATACAAAAAAACACACCCAAATAAGGGCAAATTTGACAAGCTATAATAAATGATCTGTGGGGTATTTTGAGCTGAATCTTTACAGACATATTCTGGGGACAACAGAGACTTATATTACATCTTGTGAAAAAGGGCAAAATAGGTCCCCTTTAAATTTATAAATAAAGAAAGTCATACATTTCGACCAACTTGTAGGTAAGTAAATGATGACAGAATTTTCATTTTTAGGTGAGCTATGCCATCAAAATGTAATATTCTTGATCCTCCTTTCTAAATAATAATAATAAAAAAATAAATAAAATGTTGAGAATAAACTACGAGAAAAAAAATCTTTAAATTTTGAGAAAAAAGTCTAGATAAAATGTTGAGAATAAACTCGTTAAATTACAAGAAAAAACTTGTTAAATTTTGAGAAAAAAGTTGTTAAATTACGAGAACAAATTCGTTAAATTATGAGAAAAATGTCGTTAAATTTCGAGAAAAAAGTCGAGATAAAATATTGAGAATAAACTCATTAAATTATGAGAATAAAGTCATTAAATTACGAGAAAAAAGTCGTTAAATTATGAGAACAAATTCGTAATTTAACGAATTTGTTCTTGTAATTTAACAACTTTTTCCTCATAATTTAATGACTTTATTCTCAACATTTTATCTCGACTTTTTTCTTGAAATTTAACGAGTTTTTTCCAGAAATTTTAACAACTTTAATCTCGAGATGGTTTTATTTTTGTATTATTGCTTGGCCCTAATCCTCTTCCGTAAATTTAGGCTGGACGTAGCTGGTTTAACAAAATGCTACAAACATGAACAAATAAAACTTCAGGTCACATTAAACCATTTATCCTCACTCGGTTTAGAACAGATTTAAGAATAAAACTTCCTTTCACTAAGAAACAAACAGAAATGGGGTACTAGAAATCCAAAGGATTATACAACTACATGAGAAACAGTATTATGCAGGTACAGGAATCCAGGACTGAAAGTTTATGGAGTGGTGTCTGTTGTGGAATCTTTATGCTGACTGACACAAACGAGCACAAGACTGGAATATAAACATGCTTGTATCAGTCGGCAAAGTTAAGTGCAGCATTCAGTGTGTTTATCTTCACACAGAGTTTCTGTTCTCACACTCGTACCGCTGGGGCACGCTGCCCATCAGTTCTGTGGTTTTTGTTTTGTTTATACTTTGATACATTTTGATTAATAACAGTTCAGGTTGGATGTTAAAGAGAAGAAGTTCATCTTAGATATGATATTAGCAGGCCCAGACGGAATTCGCTGCCGATCTGCATGGGGAATGCATTTACAATATGTATTTAAACATGGTACAATTTGTTAAATGGAGCTGAGAATACTAAACACTTTGTGTTTGTAGAAAGCATTATAAGAATTAGCTAAAATATTAAATTTTTAAACTAAAAAGCAAGAGGCGGATGTAATAATTCTGAAGCTATGCATGATTTTCAGAAAACGGACTCGCTCAGCACGCTCACAGCCAGAGATCGCAACAAATAATGACATTTATAGGAAGACTCGAAAACATGCAACAAAGAATATATGATTCATATATGATTCAATATTAATTCTTTCATCATTTACTCACCCTCATGTCATTCCAAACTTGTATGTCTTTATTCTATCATGTTGAATTTCTGATGAATATCCTGCTACTCTTTTCTATATCTTGAATGAAATCTAACATTATCTCGAGTTCAACTCACATGCACAACAACATTCCGATATGAAATTGGAAATATTTTGATTAGTATTGAGTCAAGTGATTCAATAATACATCAATATATCAGTAATACATTCAACAGTTTAATATCCTGATTCCCCAAATGTTTTAACTTAAAGGTGCCATCGAACGTTTTTTCACAAGATGTAATATAAGTCTAAGGTGTCCCCTGAATGTGTCTGTGAAGTTTCAGCTCAAAATACCCTATAGATTTTTTTTCAATTAATTTTTTTAACTGCCTATTTTGGGGCATCATTAAATATGAGCCGATTCAGGCTGCGGCCCCTTTAAATGCTCACGCTCCCCGCCCACGGAGCTCGCGCTTGCCTTTAACAGCATAAACAAAGTTCACACAGCTAATATAACCCTCCAAATGGATCTTTACAAAGTGTTCATCATGCAACATGTCTAATCGCGTAAGTATGGTATTTATTTGGATGTTTACATTTGATTCTGAATGATTTTAAGGCTGTGCTCCTTGGCTAAAGCTAACATTACACACTGTTGGAGAGATTTATGAAGAATGAAGCTGTGTTTATGAATTATACAGACTGCAAGTGTTTAAAAATGAAAATAACGACAGTCTTGTCTCCGTGAATACAGTAAGAAATGATGGTAACTTTAACCACATTTAACAGTACATTAGCAACATGCTAACGAAACATTTATAAAACCAATTCACAAATATCACTAAAAATATCATGTTATCATGTCAGTTATTATCGCTCCATCTGCCATTTTTCACTATTGTTCTTGCTTGCTTACCTAGTCTGATGATTCAGCTGTGCACAGATCCAGACGTTAATACTGCCTGCCCTTGTCTAATGGCTTGAACATAGGCTGGCATATGCAAATATTGGGGGCGTACATATTAATGATCCTGACTGTTACGTAACAGTCGGTGTTATGCTGAGATTCATCTGTTCTTCGGAGGTCTTTTAAACAAATGAGATTTATATAAGAAGGAGGAAACAATGGAGTTTGAGACTCAATGTATGTCATTTCCATGTACTGAACTCTTGTTATTCAACTATGCCAAGATAAATTCAATTTTTAATTCTAGGGCAGCTTTAAAATTTGTTGTTGCATCATGTAAACACAGTCAATGATGCAGGTTCATTGTACTTTCAGTGAATAATGGCTTATTGTGCATATGTTGTATCAACTACTATTATGATACTACTTTTATTAAATTTCTGCATCTTTTTTAAGTTCCTCAGTCATTGTAATTTCATGGAAAAAATAAACACCTGCAGTCAAATTAACAAAATAAACAAAAATAAAATAAAAATGTACAGTTACTGTTTTTGGTTATGCAAACATTAAGGGAAAAATCAATTTCATCATTTTGCTACCATTATGGGAATGTTACTAATGTTCTTTGAGCGTTTTAAAACAGATGAACATTAGATGAGTGTCCAACTAAAACGTTTCAGAAAAAAAAAAACTTCCATTAAAAAGATGTTTTTGTGCTAACATTTTGAGAACATTACTCTGAACAAACGTTCTATTAATGAATGTTTGCTCATAACTTTGAGAGAACCTTGTCATAATGTTAGATGTAAGTTTTGAGAACATTCAGCGTTAGTTAAGAAAGTCAAACCAGTTTGGAAGGACATAAGGCTGAATAAAAGATGACAGAATTTTTTCGCTGAACTGTCCCTTTTAATTTACATTTATGCATTTGGCAGACGCTTTTATCCAAAACGACTTACATTGCATTATACTATACATTTGAATTTGAGTATGTGCAATCCCTCGGATTGAACCATGACCTTGGCATTGCTAGTGCCATGCTCTAACCACTGAGCTACAGGAAAGTTTTAATCATTCTGCCTAATAGAAACCGAGTCAAATAATAATAACGATTCTTTTGAATGGTTTATTCATCTGAGAGCACAGGAACACTCCCGTACCGTACTTGCCCCCATCGTCTCCGTTGGCGTTGATCTTCTTGCCCAGGATCTGCACATGTTTCCCAGTGGTTCGGCTGTAGAGCTGATATATCCGAACCTGCTTCCGACTCACGTCGTCTCGGGTGTGGTTCTCGATGTAGATCCGGAAGTCGGCAGAACTCTGGTGACATTCCTGGAATCAGCAACAACAAAAACTGTTGATCTATTTCTTGATTCAGTTTGACCTTATAATGCTTGTACAATCAGTGTTGGGGAAAGTTACTTTTAAAAGTAATGCATTACAATATTGCGTTACTCCCTAAAAAAGTAACTAATTGCATTAGTTACTTTTTATGGAAATTAATGCGTTATATTACTTTTGCGTGACTTTCTCATCTGGGCTGTATGTTTTTATAACAACAAAAAAGTTCTATTTTTGGCAAATGTAAAGGCCACTAAAAGTGAAATGAATAAGCCTCAGGCTGAAGGAAATGCAAATTCATGGTTGTCCAGTAGAGGGCGCAGCTCAAACAAACCTTTCATCTGTGCTGCCATTCAAGATACATAAAAACAGGATGCAGGAGAAGTAGTAAATGAGTAAATGTATGCTCACATTTAAGCTAGAACTAGTCTAGAACAACCATCATGTTCACACAGCGCACACAACGCCTCTGTACTTACTCCTGATTTCTCTCAACATGGGGACAGGAGAGCTGTCAGTCAATAAATGGGAAAACAAAGTAACTTGCGTTAATTATTTGAAAAAGTAACTCAGATATTCTGTTGTAAATTCAAAAGTAATGCATTACTTGAAAAAAGTAATCTGATTACATAACTCACGTTATGTTACATAACCCCAACACTGCGTACAACTGCATGTATTTTAAAGTCAACGTTAAACCGCATTTAACAACCGATTTTACTTTCATCATGTGATGAAAGTCAATATGACACAACTGCCAAAAGTAACCCATTAATGCATGAGTAATTAAATCACAAAGGAAAAAAGTTTTTTTTTTATACTTCAAAACAATATAATATTAATACAATATAATATGCCCCCAAAAAGGCAAAATTTTAAGAGAGTTAAATATAAGGTTGAATATCTTGATAGACACCAAGGCTGAATTTCTTGATCAAAATTAGAATACTTCTATCATGTGAAACAATAGAGGGTGCAATTTTAATAAATTGTGAATTTATATTTGTAATCGCTTTTGAACGCACACTCGCTTTTCGCTTTCAAATTCGCTCATGTTCAGGGGCACCGCAAATGCCCCCCATTGACTGCTGCCCTTGATTATGAAGACACTCTAGCAAAACATGCTGCAATAAGATCACAATAAGACCAGAAATGTGTATTAAGCAAGTAAATATGGTCAAATATCATGTTGACTTGGTAAACACATTCAATGAAAGTTCAGGTCACAGCGATTCTTGTTTTGGTGCCCGTCTCTCTCTCTCTCTCTCTCGCTCTAAATAAAACATCTGAATACTCGGAGCCTGGAGCTACATCGAGAAGTGAAGTTTTCAATTTCCACTAGCAAGTCTCCAGCAATTATCCACCTGAAAGATCTAACTCTGTCATCAAACAAATATCTGCCTAAGGTAAGAATCACACTCATAAATCACACATACACACCTGTAAGTATGGGAAGTACATATACACAACTTTTGCACTGGTACATACACATACACACACTGAAGCACTAACATAATAAAATACAATGCAGCTTGCCATGGCCTCTCCTGTCGCTCACATTCACACTCACCCGAGGCTTTATACAAAAATCACCAATCCACTTCTTATCCAAAAGCCTCTATCTTTCCTCCTCCTCCTCCTCTGTCATTCTTCCATATGTGAGGAAAACATATACCTCTAAAAACCCTGGAATCTCCGTCCCAGCCAAGACTACTCTCTCGGGCTGAAGCGAGGGGTAATTATCCTGTAATGAGCTTTTATGTGGCTTCTCTCAGGTGGTTAATTACACTCACATTACATGCTTCCACTCCATGTTATTTTAACCTCAGCTAATTAATGACATTTAGAGAGCACAAGGGGAAACGCAGCTCACGGTACAGAAAAAGGATCTTTTCAACAGAGTTGAGAAAGAAACTTCCATAGAGATTCACGCTGAATGCAGGACTGCTAAGAAGCACGTCAACATGACACAACCGCCAAAATTAACCCATTAATGCATGAATTATTAAATTGCAAAGCAAAAAAAAAAAAAAAAATCTTTTAACAAAAGGGGATGGGACATTTTTTTTCTGCTCACAAAAGCTGCTGATTTATTTGATTAAAAATACAGTAAAATATCATGAAATATATTTACAATTTTTGTTTTTTTTTTGTACAATAATATATTTTAAAACGTAATTTATTCCTGTGATCAAATCTGAATTTTCAGCATCATTACTCCAGTCTTCGGTGTCACATGATCCTTCAGAAATCATTCTGCTATGCTGATTTGCTGCTCAAGAAATATATCAATGTTGAAAACAGTTGTGCTGCTTAATATTTTTGTGAAAACCGTCACACATTTTTTTTTTTCAGGAATCTGAATTAAATGAATAAAAAGTTCAAAAGAACAGGATTTATTTGAAATACAAATCTTCTTTTGTAACATTACTGTCACTTTTGATCAATGTAAAGCACCTTTGTTGAATAATAGTATTTGATTCTTTAAAAAAAATACTTTTCTGACCCCAAACTGAATGTAAGTAAGTTGAATGTACGCTAAAAACACACTGACATATAAAGAGGACAGTCCTGTAAAGGTCAAAGGTGATCATTCATGGTGGTTTGGATATAAAATCACATCATGAATGGTTAAAAATAACTTTTAAAGATCTGACCACTGCAGTTGACACATTCATTAAAGGGTTAAACAAACCAAAAGGCATTTCACTACATAGTATAGTGCTATTATGGCTTTAAAAAAAAAAAAATCACATATTAGTTCAAGTTGGTCATCCTAAAGTCGTCCTAAATCTTTTAAAATTCAGTCATTGTTACATTATTTTCCAAGATTAATCCATGTATCGCCGTCAAACAGCAGCAATCTACACTTTAAAAAAAAATAAACTTTTAACATCAATACAACCTTTCCATTCCACAAAAGCTTCTTTATAGTGGAAAAGATTTTTTTTTAGATTCTTCACACTAAGAAACAATCTTTCTTTAAAAAACTTTTCACTGAAAGGTTCTTTGGGGAACCCTAAATGCTTCTTCTATGGCTTCGCGGCAAAAACCTTGTCATTACACACAGAATCAAGGTTATTTTTTGCTTACAACAACACATACATACGCAACTCACGCGCACACACAGCCTCTCCTCGGAAGGATTTACTCTGAAATCTGGCCATCTAGTCAAACACAGAGATGTGTTTTGTAGACAGTTGCGTATGGAGGGGAGTGGGAAGGCAGAGGGCATGCCTATGCAGAGAGCCAGCCACGGCCAAATGTTTTTATCATGCCGCCCGATTCCCTTCAAAGCAAACCAAGGCAAACTGATCTCACTGTGACTTCAAAAGCCTGGCCCCGTCCCTACTAAGAAGTCGAGCCACTCTTGCATGTCAGATAGGCCCTATCTGCAGACACCACTCTCTGAGCAGGATGCATCTCAGGAAACAACGCTTCAGCGCACCGCCACTTAAACTGTGCTTATCGCGCCGTCTTTCACTGCATCTCCTTAATAACAACTTTGTTTGTTTTCTCAGGGAGAACCTTTAACAACAGCGAAGGTTAGCAGTAGAAGCAGGTGATACCCTGTGTATCATACGACTGTCATCACTGACTCTGAAAGCAGGCTGTGCCACACTAAAGCCTTGTTTGTGCCAACTGAACAAAAGGGAACGCATGGAATTATGTAACCAACGTGGGTCTCGTTTTCTTCAAACCAGTGGCTTTTGTTCCTGGTTGGAGGGGTGATCGCCCCCTTTTATTACGACATTCTGATGCAAGTTTTATAATCACAGTGCCTTGACCCATTTGCCAGGAGAAAAAAAAAAACTATTTATTAAGCCGTTCCCGCCTTGTGAGGAATGTACATCTGTCAGTAAAGACGGATTTGAGGAACTGCACATATCTAATTACTTATTTGTTGGGTGCATTAGTCATCTTCCTGAAAAAGAGCCTTAATAGCTATTGCTACAGCAGTAGAAATCTACAGTATATGTAAATGTATATATTTAAAATATTTAATTTAATGTGGTTCAGATAATATAATATTTTGCATTTCTGTTCATTAAACTAATCACTTTCATTGTATTAACTCAAATTTTTAATTTCAGTTAACTCAAAGGCAACCAGGTAACTTACTTGTTTAAGTTAAACCATATATATATATATATATATATATATATATATATATATATATATATATATATATATATATATATATATATATATACACACACACATACAAGTGACCAAGCAAAATATTTCCTTTTGAAAGCTATATCTATATATATATATATATATCTATATCTATATCTATATATATATATATATATATATATATATATATATATATATATACATAAATAAATACATTTGTACTGCTGTAGCAAGTGTATGTTAATCTATTTTATCTATATTTGTGAGGTTTTTGGTTATCTAATCTTATACTTTCATTTCATATGTAATAAATTTCAGTTTCATTTCATTGACAGTCCAAAATGTTCATACATTTGGAAATAAACATTCCAGACACATAAACATTTATTTCTCTTCTCTGGAAGGTCACTGAGTTTAAATAAAGAAATAAATGCACAAATTGCTTATTTTGTATTCAGCGTTAAATCAGTCAAAACATGAGTTTATAGCTATTCTGGGGGGAAACAATTATGCTTTGGACAAATACAAGACTCGTTAAAATGAATTACTGGATTCATGTTCTCCCAGGTCTATATAAAACACAAAGAAGCACAAAAGGACCCCCCCCCCCCCCCCCCCTGATTTAAGAGAAAGAGAAATCCAATTCCTCTGACAAGACCACCAACAAATCCAAAGGCAGTTTTTGTTTTTATTTTATTTTATTTTACAGCCTCTGGGGTGTAGATTTCCCATGCCTCTGTTTCCAAAAACCTTAAGACAACAAATTAAACAAGCTTTGTGTTTGCGCACCGGCGGCACATCCTCATAATCCCTGCCTTAATCCAGATTCATGATGACAGTGAAACAGCCAGACTTACCTGCAACTGGAAGTAGAGGACCAGAAAATGTAAACACCTGGAAAGAGAAAGAGAGAGAATGAGAGTGTGTGTGAGAGAGTGAGAGAGAGACAGAAGGGAAGTAAGGAGGGGTGAATCACAAGCAATTACACCAGATAAAAAAATGTAGCCGTACATCTTAAACCTGGCTTTGAGCGACTTCTATTGGCAAGAATGCACGAACTCAAAGTGAATCAAAGAGATTATTAAGAATATTCCTTACACGTAGATGAACCTTGACGGCAGGACAGACATCTTGGTCAAATACACCTGTTTCCAGCGTTTGCCGCTCCAGTAAGTGGCGCGCGGAACCCCGCCAGTGTCTCACACACAAAATCCCGGAGGAGAGGTGCAATCCCAGGGAAAAGAGAGATGAAGGAAGTGTAAATGCGCCGCTGGAAGCAGCATGAGGCTGTTTCTTGTTTGAAAAAGATCTGAATAAACGCAAATCAATGTCTTCCCTGTGGTGCCTCCGTTGCTCCGCGGTCCGCGCGCGCTGCGCTCTCTCGCCAAAGCGCGCAAAGATTGAATTGGAAAAGACTGTAGCGGGGTGTCTCCTCCTCGGTGAACAATCCGCGACCTTTAGTGCTTATTCTTGATCCAGTATGCGATATAAAAGGATAAATTCCGTTCGTACCTGCCGAGGACACCGGAAAGTGCACACCTTACGTGGATCATTCCAAGCTTCCCGTGTTCATTGTTTGCAGAGGGAAAACTTCCCCAACAAGTCCAAGCTGTCAGGATAGATGAGTTAGGGTTATAAGTATCTTCTTTAGCTGTTGCTTCACTGTTATCCAAGTAGTTTGTACATAAAAGGCTCACAGACCCGTGGAAATCCTGGAAGAGCGCTGGGTGATGGTACGGGACTGTCTGTCTGTGTGCCGAAGAGGGCTGGAGCGCACTGAGGGGTTTTGGGTTGGTGGTGGGTGGAAACCTGTCAGTGGTTTTGCACCTGATAGGGTGATCTGAGAGAGTCCATCGGTGCGCGGAATGCGCTTTCCCTCTGTCTGAGCACAGTTTTCTTTGCTCTTCTCCTAGTTCCTTGAGCTCTTTCGTCGTTTCACGGTCAATCTGTGAGAATTCCTTGCGAATTTCACATATGAACTCGTAAACAGGTGCATTTCATTTGAGCAAAACCAGACACTCGGTGTCGAGATAACCAAATTCTCATCTGATGGGGTAGCAGCAGAAAGAGAAAGAGGCGTTACATTCACTTTTTCGAAACTAAAATGCATAATAATGGTCACATTTTATATTTGATGTCTTTAACTAAGTACTTACATCAGAAATAAGTGCAATGTACTTATTGCATCGATGTTGAATTGCAAAACACTTTTGCTGCTATTTAGGTGGGATATGGTTAAGGTTAGGGACAGTTTGGTGGTATGGGTAGGTTTAAGGTTTAAGGATAGGTTAAAAGGGAATAGAAGGGTCAACAGTGTAATTACAGCTGTTATTACATAAACTGATTACAGATGTAATTACATGCAATTATAATAATATAAGTACAATGTAAAAACACGTATGTACATAATAAGTGCATTGTATCAAATTATTAATTTAAATGTTGGTACATAGTAATTAAAGACACTTAATAAATTGGACCAAGTTCTTAGAAATGTAATATTTATGTCCATGATGGTTTCATATATTTTTGAAAAAAATATATTTTTACTTAGAGAAAGTTGTGTAAACATCAAGTACTAAAATAATTTGCTTGCACTTACCTGTACACCAACCAATCTAATATTCCCAAAAGGTAAACTCGTTTTTTATTGTAATGAATATTCATGAATAGGTTTTTTTTTAGGGTTTACCTGAACAAATGTGTGGCATTTTTTAATAACTTAATGGCATTGTCTCTCTGTTTAATGATTTTCATATCACATGACAACAAAATAGCTTGCTCATTTAAGAAAAAAAAAAAAAAAATCACTGACACACATAATCCCTAAGATGCACTAGATAACGGCACGTCAACATCAAAATGTAACTATTTAAAAAAACAAGAAAAAAACTTTCCAAAGTGCGCTTTGAATATCCATCCACTGATTACCCTCATTTCAGCTCGTTTGTTAACTTCCCAAAGCTGAAAGTGGTTTTATTGGTGGAGTTTGTTGATTCCTCTCAGACAGTATTGAAATGCAAGTGCTTGTCGAACTCGAATTTTCAATATTGTGCTATAAGTCATCCGGCATTGAAATGCACCAGAGGTGTGAATGTGTTTACAAGGTCTTCTGAACATGCCCCCTGCCAGCTGCAGGTTTATTCCCTCAACAGCCCTTTTCTCAACTGTGAACAGAGAAAAAAGAAACATTTACTCATTTACATTACTGCTCTTACATGTTTTACCAGCAGTGTAGTCTATCATTTGCACAGAATTAACTTACAAAGAACAGGTTAAATTTCATTTAAAAGGTTAAAAACTAACAAGGCATGTGGGTTAAACATCATCATCATCGCAATTGACATTTTGGTTCAGATTAGTTATATATTATGAATCTGATTAATTCATTTTAAAGTCTGACTTATAGAACAGCACATGCCAAGAGAAGGTAGAAAAATCACACACGTCATAAAAAAATGCATACATCCATCATAAAAATAATCCATACGACTGCATATTTAAAACTTTATTAACTATATAGTCATATACACTTAGGATGGCTTGAGGGTGAGTAAATCATGTGATAATTTTCATTTTTGGGTGAACTATCCCTTTAAACTGACACTACTGCCCTGTTACTGTTAGCATGTGCTTTCTTTTTTTTCTTCTTCCATGCATTCTTTTTTATTATTTGCATGCAAGCTGCTTTTATAAAATAAAAATGCATAAAATAATATCTAATAATAATAATAATAATAAAAAATGCTAACCTATAAATCAGGCAGGTCGATGTCGACTGAAGTGAATTTCCTTTGAAGTGAATCACCTGGACCATGCGGTAAGCTCACAATTATCCATTTGGGAACAACCAAAACAAAAGCGGTTTCAATGAAGAAACGAACACAAAGATTAGTCCGTCATCATCCAAAAAAGATCAAGGGAGGCTCTGGCAATATGACAACCTACAGAACATTTCCTGCAACAAGGCCGAGATTGGGACGCACAGTTCTAACGAAGAGGAAGTTACACTCTGGTGTTCTCCTGAATTCGGAAGTGGCTGGATCTTTCTGAATATTCAAAGCTTTGGATAGCGCATCTGTCTTGCAGGGTATTCATTATTCACGTGGCAGATTCCAAGTGCAACTTATACTAGCAGTGAGGTCCAAATTCATTTATCTGGTATGAAGCATAGACTTAGTTGTGTTTAAATTGTCTTTGTTATTTATTAGAATTGCACTACTTGGAAGAATAAAGACAAAACGAATGAGCGATCGATTCCAACAGTTATTCCTGGGAGAGCTGGAGAGGTCTACACCACACATTTAACTTGTGAAAAACTGCTAAAACATTAAAGTGGGTCACACTTTGTATGTGCAGTGGTTAAGTGGACTGAGGAGTGATTTAACTAAACAACAAAGGATCATTAGTCAAAGCGGCTTAATGACAGGATAGAATGCATTAAAAAAAGATAAATATGTCAGATCAAGGCATTCTGAACAAAACCCGAAGCCTAAAAAAATAATAAAAACAGTGTGTCCTCAGTGCATCGGTGCAATGAAAGTTAGCAACACTGTGCAACTTCTGCATCCCCTGAAGCTTAATAAAGCAGGCAAAAAAAAGGTCACGCACAGTTGTTCAAAGGCTTTAGAGGACCTTTTAAAGCTTGACAGAGTAACTTCACAGTTCTGGAAGTAAAGCCCAGTGTACCACATTAGTGTCAGAACACCTCCACAACACACCCAGCTTCCTCCCTGCTTCCGCTTTCATCTCTGACACAAATATATAGATGGAGGGAGTCACAGCATCTGTGTCCTATTGAATTTGAAGGTGACGGAGAGACCTAATTGGCTGATTGATATCTGATGGGCTTTTTGAGTCCAGTGTGTGAAGAGAAAGAACTCCGTTAAAGGTTTATCTGTAAACAATGTAAAGCATAAAAATTGTTTATCACATTGATATTGTCAATACATATCCAACATTGCTTTTATTTTTTAACCCTCTGGTATTGTTCATTTGGGGGTCACACTGTGTTGTTCATGGTCAAAAGTGACCAAACACATGAAATGTTTTTTTCAGTAAAATCAATGTAATATATTTTTGTTCAATAATATTTTTTCTTTTGCATTTTGAGAGAATTTCATGGTACTAATTAATATTTATGCAATAATTATGATACATTTTTTTTTACTTTTCAATTAAAGCTGTATTTTTTAAAATAGAGATGATGCCTTTAAAATCTAATTTTTGAAGGCAGATTAGTGCCACCTGGTGGGAGTAAAAAAAAAAAGAAAAACAACTGTAATGCCATGGTTTAACCACTAGATACCTATATAGCTCTATATAAAAAATTATAGTTGTTTTTAGACATACATTTTTATTAAGTTGTGGATTTGGATATATATTTAGGCAGTCTTCAAAGACAACATTTTGTCAAGGTTTAGATTTTTTTTTTAAAACAATTATTTAATTTGAAGTGTCAGTTTTTGCATTAATGTTTATTAGTCAAACTTGAACACAGAGAAAGACATATTGTTACACACAACATCAAAATTCAACAAAAATGTAACAAAAATGAAATTTGAGTCTTAAAGCTCAATTTTGCCAAATTGTTACAGCCACACCAGTTCATTTGTGTGTGTTTGATAGCGCGTTGTGTGTTTCTTTCTGCATTGTTGTAAACACACAAAAATTGTCTGTATTTTCATATTTTTCCCATTCCTTTCCTATGGCGGTAATTTTTGACTGCTAACAACACAAGTGTGACTATATATATATTTTTTTTTTTACAATCGTTTGGCTTTTTCGAATCAAGTCCACAAATTATTTCTTTTTTTTTAATGTCACATAGCGACTGCCATAAAAGTCAGAGAGTTTTGTACCATTCCGATGAAGTAGCGATTTTTAAAATTTCCAAACATTTTTTTAACTATTAAAAAAAAAAAAAAAAAAAAAAAATTTTTAAATGTTAAAACAATCATTTGAAAATCTATAACAAAACTTAATTAGCTTGAGCTGTTACAGGTATATAAATTTAGCTCATACATTGTATATTGCAAATATAGCCAAGACAAAAAGAGATGTTTGATCTGAGCAGCTGAGAAAAACCCTCCATTAACTGCCAAAGAATTGCAAGACAAACTGATGAAAGAAGAAAACTATTTAACTATTTACTACTAAACTATTTAATGCAGATTACAAGAACACTAAACAAGCATTGACTTCATGCCCGGACACCTCAACAAACGCCACTCTCAACCTAGAAGAACATAAAAGGCCAACTTGAATATACTAGAAAGAATTTGGATAGGCCTGCTGAGTTCTGGAAGAATGTTTTAATGAGTGATGAGACACAAATGGAACCTTTTGGATCCATGGATCAGCAGTATATCTGGTGCAAAAAAAGTATGGCTATGAGAACACCATCCCCAGGGTCAAACATGGAGGGAGACAAGTCTTGTTATAAGGGTGCTTTGCTGCTGTGGGAAGTGTAAATCTTGACTGTATGCATGCATTCTTTGAAGTATCAGGCCATTTAGGCAGAGAATATGATCCCTTCTGTGCACAGAGTGATGGGTGATGATCACTGTGCTTTTGCAATAGGACAATGATCCTCAGTATACATCCAAATCTACCAAAGTCTGGTTTAGCGATCAGTCCTCGAATGTTCAATCCCCCTGTAGTCAATCATTTTATCCCTTAAAACTCATCTTTGATCACCAAAATGACATATGTATACATTTTTCCTGTGAAAAAAAAAAAAAAAAAATCTTCATGCCTTAAAATAGCTTCAATGTACACCCTTGCTTCATGTAGTATATGCAGATCATGAATATGCAAATTAGTCCCACCTCCATTTGTAGTATAGAGAACAAGGGAAGATTTCAAACCGTGTTTTTGAGACTGTCTTTGGTTCACTGCAGTTTTAAGGAGAAAATACTCAGTAATGGTGTTGACTTAGGAATTTGCACATTTTTTCTTAAAGCATATTAAAAACACAAAATATACATATTAAAGGGTTAGTTCACACAGAAATGAAAATTCTGTCATTAATTACTCAATCTCATGCCGTTCCAAACCCATAAGACCTTCGTTCATCTTCAGAACACAATTGAAGATGTTTTCGATGAAATCCAAGAGCTTTCAGTCCATCCATTGGGAGCAACGCAATTTACACATTCAAGGTAGTAAAGACATTATTAAAGCAATCCATGTAACTCCAGTGGTTTAACCTCAATTTTATGAAACGACACAAGAGCTTTATTTGCGCAAAAAAACCCCACATAATTTACATCTAAATATTATTATCCAAAGCACGTTCATGGAACAACTTCCAGTCAACTCATGCGTCGTGGTGCTCCCCCTACTGGATTGCAGGTCAATATTTTCATAATTCTGTTTGGTTTTTGTTTTTTGCTGACAAAGCACTCGCTGCGCTTCATAAAATTGAGGTTAAACCACTGGAGTCACATGGATTACTTTAATGATGTCTTGGTGTATATTGGGTTGCTCCCAATGGAAGGACTGAAAGCTCTCAGATTTCATCAAAAAGATCTTCATTTGTATTCCAAAGATGAATGAAGGTCTTACGGGAGTGGAATGACACAAGGGTGAGTAATTAATGACAGAATTTAAATTTTTGGGTGAACTAACCCTTTAAAGGTGCCGTAGAACATCTTTTCAAAAGATGTAATATAAGTCTAAGGTGTCCCCTGAATGTGTCTGAAGTTTCAGCTCAAACTACCCCATAGATTTTTTTTAGTTAATTTTTTTAACTGCCTATTTTGGGGCATCATTAACTATGCACCGATTCAGGCTGCACGGCCCCTTTAAATCTCTCGCTCCCTGCCCCCCGAGCTCTCGACTATAAGTGCAGTTATATAGTGCATAAACAAAGTTCACACAGCTAATCTCACAGCTGGATCTTTACAAGCTGTTCGTCATTCATGCAGCATGCATGCATCGATTCCTGTGAGTAAAGTGTTTATTTTGATGTTTACATTTGATTCTGAATGAATTTGAGGCTATGCTCCTTGGCTAACGGGCTAATGCTACACTGTTGGAGAGATTTATAAAGAATGAAGTTGTGTTTATGAATTATACAGACTGCAAGACTGCAATGAAAATAGTGACGGCTCTTGTCTCTGTGAATACAGTAAGAAACGATGGTAACTTTAACCACATTTAACAGTACATTAGCAACATGCTAACGAAACATTTAGAAAGACAATTCACAAATATCAGTAAAAATATCATGTTATCATGGATCATGTCAGTTATTATCGCTCCATCTGCCATTTTTCGCTATTGTCCTTGCTTGCTTACCTAGTCTGATGATTCAGCTGTGCACATCCAGACGTTAATACTGGCTGCCCTTGTCTAATGCCTTGAACATGGGCTGGCATATGCAAATATTGGGGTCGTACATATTAATGATCCCGACTGTTACGTAACAGTCGGTGTTATGTTAAGATTCGCCTGTTCTTCGGAGGTCTTTTAAAGAAATGAGATTTATATAAGAAGGAGGAAACAATGCAGTTTGAGACTCATTTCCATGTACTGAACTCTTGTTATTTAACTATGCCAAGATAAATTCAATTTTTAATTCTAGGGCACCTTTAACAACATTCAAATCTTGACTTTAAGCAGCCTGCTCTGTCTACAGATTTAAATCTCATTGAAAATCTTTGGTGGTATTTGAAGAGAGCAGTGGCAACATGGAAACCAAAGATTTTCTGTGATCTGGAAGCTTTTGCACATGAGGTATGGGTTAAGATTCAGGTCTGTCTATCTGTCTACAACCACAGCAATGGTCAATCCCACTTGTAAAACCCCTGACAGGTCACTGTAGGGTCATGTCGTGTTGGGCTCTGAAGGTGACAGAAAGGGTGTGTGGGGGAATCAAAGCCTTGATGTTGCTTTGAGGGTGTGCATGCATTCCTAATTTGTCCCCCATCACACGTCAACTGCATGGAAACGTTTAGAAGCCCAGTGAAGTGCAGGACGCGGTGTGTGTGATGTTGGATAGGTGTGTGGGTGGGAACAGGAGTGCGTGTGGGGGGTGAGGAGCGTTTGAAGGTCGAGCCGAGGGTGGTGGACGTCGTGGTCGGTGGGTCTGAGAAGGTGACGCCGCCTTGGCAACTGAATTAGACAATTGCTCTGTCAGTGCGCTGCAAATCCTGGCCCGCACATAGAACGCATTAGCGCGGCCTGCGACCAGGCTGCTCAGCATGGCGCTAATGATGATATTTCCCCTCTTGCTCTACGTTCCCTGTCCAACGTCATAAACACTCGGTACAGCTCCCTTGCCACTAGCTGCTAACATATGTTTTTATTTTCATGACTGCATCAATTTCCATGGCTCGGTGAACTCGGCGCTCCTTAATTATTCCACAGTCGTTTTTGCGGAGTGTTTGCTGTGGAGTTTAATAGATTTTAAAGAGCCGGGCTGTCAGAGCTTGTCACAATAGAGTAGATGTTTCAAAGCGAAGAGAGTAATTGGTTTGGGAACAGCAGGCTTCTTTGGCACATCCTACCGGCGTGACGGACGACACTGCGGATGCAGGACGGCGGTGGCTAATCGCATCTCGGGTTGCAGAGGATCCTGCGATTTAAAGACACAGGGAAAGGTGAGTTAAATGCGAAATGTTCTAAATCGGACACCGAAAGCGATTTGATTGCTGTAATTACACCACAACGCCTTCAGTCTTCACAATGAGGCAATGAAGAATCAAAACGTCTGAAGTGTTGACGGACAAAATTTGCGTTGTCAGTCAGAGAATTACTCAGCTCTGGACGAGGGCCAGATAACCTTGTTTACATCATCTATTTAATAAAATACAATGAAGTAGTGTCACCCACCGGTTCCGAACAGAAGCCTTGTCCTCACAATGCTCAATTATATAAAAACAGTATCTCCGATTACAGTAAACACTACCTTTGCTTCAAGCCTGGGTCATCTAAGGGCACTTTACTGTTTTAAAACAGAGGCGCTTTGTTCAGGGAAGCAGACAAAACTGGAATGAGCCATATTCTTTAGTTTGAATTCACGCAGTCTCAGGTGTATTCTCTTACACCTGTGTGTAAACACACGCACACACACACATATACACACTCAGATTAGCAGACTTTCATGAGAAGTGTGCTGGAGGTGTACTGTGTGTCCCTCTACAACTAGCTGAAACCAGCTTGAACTCAATGGACCAGTCTAGTCCCCCCTCCCGGGCACTTTATGGGCTGGTCTGATCCATTCCCCTGTCTAACACCTCCTTAGAGCCTGCGTTTCCTTTGTTCTGTCAATACACAAACAACCATTCACATATGGCCACTCTGTAATCAGTGAAATACTAGCCTCTGGGCTTTCAGCAAGAGAGAGAGAGAGAGTTAAGAAAGAGAGAGAAAATCATCCATGACCAATCAACTCTTAAAATACCTGTCTGGCTTTTGGTTGCAGATGTTTTCTGAAGAGGACACAGATGTAAAGATCACTTTCCTGAGGGATTCACATTTTTAAGGGAATAGTTACTGTCATCATTTACACACTCAAAACCTGAGTTGCTTTCTTCTGCGGAAGAGACAAGGAAAAAATAACATTTCCACAAATCATCTCTGTATATATTTGGTATGTAAAAATGGTATGTAAAAACTAAAACAGTCAGTCAGTCGGCATCTTCCTGTCTAAGTGGGTGGTTCTTTACTAGAATATAGTGCAACAGCCTGACCTTAGTTACAGAAGTATTTCTTTCCAATGAATTTTTTCAATAGTCTTCGTTAATTAGTTATAAAACCAAACCAACCAGCTAATCATAAACTATGATTTGAAGCTTCTTTAAAAATATTCAAAAATCTGAGAAAAAGGCATTATGTATTAATACGTCTTTTGGTTGATCTGATCACAAGTAGACTAAGAAGACATATTCCCGTTTAAATCCCGTCTGGCTAGCGTGCTTCCCATAATGTCTACGCATTAGGCCAGTAAGCAGAGAGTAGAAGGTCTTTTGCGTTGTTCGATCACATTCGACCACATGAGCGTTTACACTACGAAAGCAATCCGGTCAAATTAGTTTCAACTACCTCTGGAAGTGCTGAAAAGTGGACAAGCTCAAAATGTTTTAGACCTCGTTTAGACCTGTATTTGGCATTGTCCACTTGTGATCCGATCGACCAAAATGCATTTTAATACCAGGCGTAAACAGGCCTTAGTTAGTTAGGAAAGGTAGAAAATTGTCTTTGGCTTCACACACACACACAGACATCAACACAACAACCTACAAAGAATACAAAATACAATCTCTTCATCATGGCACCTGTTAGTGGATGGATATATTAGGCAGCAAGTGAACATTTTGTCCTCAAAGTTGATGTGTTACAAGCAAGAAAAATGGGCAAGCGTAAGGATTTGAGCGAGTTTGACAAGGGCCAAATTGTGATGGCTAGACGACTGGGTCAGAGCATCTCCAAAACTGCAGCTCTTGTGGGGTGTTCCTGGTCTGTAGTGGTCAGTATCTATCAAAAGTGGTCCAAGGAAGGAACAGTGGTAAACCAGCGACAGGGTCATTTTCGGCCAACCCTCATTGGTGCACGTGAGGAGCGAAGGCTGGCCTGTGTGGTCCGATCCAACAGACGAGCTACTGTAGCTCAAATTGCTCTAGAAGTTAATGCTGGTTCTGATAGAAAGGTTTCAGAATACACAGTGCATCAGTTTGTTGCGTATGGAGCTGCATAGCCGCAGACCAGTCAGGGTGCCCATGCTGACCTCCGTCCACTGCAGAAAGTGCCAAAAAAAAAAGCATTGTTGCAGACCATATACAACCTTTCATGGAAACGGTATTCCTTGGTGGCTTTGGTCTCATTCAGCAGGAGAATGTGTCCAGCCACAAAGCAAAAATGGTTCAGGAATGGTTTGAGGAGCACAACAACGAGTTTGAGGTGTTGACTTGGCCTCCAAATTCCCCAGATCTCAATCCACTCGAGAATCTGTGGGATGCACTGAGCAAACAAGTCCGATCCATGGAGGCCCCACATCACAACTTACAGGACTTAAAGGATATTGGTGCCAGATACCACAGCACACCTTCAGGGGTCTAGAGGAGTCCATGCCTCGATGGGTCAGGGCTGTTTTGGCAGCAAAAGCGGGACCAACACAATATTAGGAAGGTGGTCATAATGTTATGCCTGATCGGTGTTTGTATTCCCATATGCACATATACATGCCTACATATATGGAAATAACATAGTTAAACAACTACAATGCCACAAAGCATAGCGAATGACAATCAAAATATAAACTAATCAAAAGATAAACATAAAACTATTATGTATACAGAAACAATTTGATTTATGTCAACTGCAAAATATACAGGTACTGTACAAACAAATATTTAAGTAGTTTGAGAGCATAGGGAGGTTGACTATTAAGTCATTCACAGTGCTTTTTGGAAGTGGACAACCATGAATTCCACTGTTAAACACAATTATTTAAAAAATAAGTTGAAATAATGTGGGCTGATGGCTTCAACAAAAGCATACTCTTTCAATTAACAACCTTGTAGCTCACAGTAGGCCTGTCTTTAAAGATTTATAAGTTATTGTTTAGAATCAATTCCCCTGTGGAGAAAAAAAATGGGATTTTTACTTTTGGAACCCAACTTGCACTCCATAAATTAGACCACACTTTATGTTGAGTCAAAAGTTAGGCTGTGTGAGACTATAGATGAAGCCTGAAGATGCTACAGAAACACTGCTATAATTAGATGTAAGTTTGTACTTCAATTGAAGGCCATTTTAACAGTCTATATAATGGTTTATTGGTTGAAAGTGTGCTGAAGGGGAAGGCCTTGACGGTAAGTACACTATTACAAACAACCACCCTGCTCTCTCCAAAGCAGCAAGGCTTAATGTGGTAATTAGGGATCACGGTCTGCCTCCTCTGGATTCATTTCACAGCAAAGTTATTTCAGTAATACATTCACAGATTTGACTTTATCACACGCTTGTTTGGCTTGATTTCTCATAAAGAGTTTTATTTATTTGCATTCATTATTGAGAGGTACTGTGGAAATTGAGAAGACAGGGTGAATGAGGTCGAGAAATGACATGTCAGAACGTGTGCTGATCGTTAAGCTTCAACAAGAGTTTTGCATTTAGTAAATACTGTAGTAAATTAAGCTCAAATGTTCTTCCTCAACAAAAGGTGATCCGCACCAGGTGTTTATGTCTGACTTCATTCCCACTTCAAGCCTACAATGATTATTTTGTCTGATTCGTATTTCTGCGGTCTTCTCATTTCACTCTTTGTATGGTAAGTCTCAGGTTGTCGGGATCAACCTCGCCAAGTTGTAAAGATAGATAGAGGACGTTGCATCGGAACAAAAAGCCTGCAAATCATATGGCCTGTCACACACCATTTAGCTGCAAATGGGTTCAATTAATCTCGATAAGGGTCTCCAGAACTTAGTCGTGAAGGAAAAAACACCAAACCTCATCCCATTATTCTCAGAAAGCTACAGGTGCCCCATGCGACCCAGGCACGTTTGAAGTGCAGATCTGCCAGAAACCACTGGGACTGCAATCTGTGCAAATATCGCTCACTTTATTTTACTCAGGAGATGCTTAGGAGAGACAAATGGCCCTTTTTAGTTTCACTGTTTCAAAAGCTAGGTAATGTATCTGGAAAACGCTAAAACAAAATTGTTCGCAGTAATGCAGGATGAATTTCAAAGGCTAAAAAGGTCTTTGTAGGTAAATATATAGACTTTTGGTCCTGCTCTCATAACAGCTCATTTTATGGCAGGAACACACTAAGCCAATGGTCTGCCGTCGGGCAGTTTTTGTTCGTCGGCCGACTAAGTTTTCTCAGTGTGCGCCGCACTGTTGATTGAAGTTGGTCCTTGTCTGCTTTTTTTCCACCCGATTCCACGTTGAATCAGTGTTGGAGCTCGTCGTTCCATCAGGCCATCTGATCATTCTGATTGGCTGTTCAGCTACTGCCACCTGCTGGTACGGAAAGGCATTTCATCTTACGCAGGCGCAGAACAAACATGCTACTTGGCCGTCGGCTGTCGAGCATCGGTTTGGTATGTCAGGGCAACTTTGGACCCATACGCTGCTGACATGAGCCAACCCCGCAGTCTGCTTTCGTCGCCACTAGTTCGTCAGTGTCGGCTTGGTATGTTCCTGCCTTTAGAGGTGAATGATTCAGGATAACACAGATAGCCAATTAGCATAACAATATTACAGTATTTCCACACAGAAACTGCTAACGCAGTTCTGGATAACACAACTAAGAAAGTAATCTGGTTTAATGTGTAGGTTTAGTTCCTTTATACTTTGAAACATCTAAGCATATGATCATCAAAATGGTCACTGGTTTAGCAATATTTTGTGCAGTGTTGGGGGTAACGCATAAAGTAATTTGGGTTACATAATCAGATTACTTTTTTAAGTAACTAGTAAAGTAATGCATTACTTTTTCAATTTACAAAAAAAAAAAAAAAAAAAAAAAAAAAAATACAAGTTACTTTTTCACATTTATTGATGCAAAATGCTCAATCAAATTACAGTTACTTTTTATGGATTACTTGATTACATATTATTCACACAACGGCATATTCATAATTTGATTCACCCTAATTCTTCTTTTTACTCCTTTTGTGTGTCGAACTGCTTAACTTTTATTATATTCACAAAATAGAATAGCCATGTAAATGTCATGTAAATAAATTTGTGAAATTTGCAAACAAAAGCACCTCAATTACATCATGTATGAGATGAATAGTTATGCAATTTACTAAAAACTGCTGATATAGCTGTGAAATGCTTAATCGTTTCCAGTGACCATCACTAATTATTGGACAAAAATATTTCAAACCTGGAAATATCATTGCTGTTTTTTTATTATTGTTTGTTCATGTAACGCAGTAAAATAGGCCCCTTTGACCTATAATATTTACTTGGAGTCCAATGAGAATTTAATTGAATTTTTCAATAATTTAACAAAACATTTGCATGTTCACAGTTCTTTACTGTCAGATAATGGTCACACTGACATGCAGGTAAACAAATAAAATATTAATATTTTTAGTGTTCAGTCGTTTTATTCTGATTGTTTTTATTTTAATTTTACATTATTATGATTGAATTAATCATTAAATTTTCATCAACTCACAATCCCCAGTACCTAAAATCATTAATCTTGATTAGATTACTAACTACAATTTTCATCATGTAATTTATAATCAGTAATCAGTAACAGACTACAATTTGCAAGTAATCTGCCCAGCACTGCTGATTTGTTTGATGCTTCCAAGACTATCATAAATCATTCAAAACATGTTAGCCAGCTAGACAAATGCTACCTTAGTGACCAGGGCTTGACATTTACTTTTATGCTCAACAGCCACTGTGGCTAGTGGTTTTCCAAAGTTACTAGCCACTCAGCATTTTCACTGGCCACAATTTTGACATGATACCATGGGGGAAAACTGCCATATAGTAGGGCTGGGACAATACATCAACTCTCAGTATGTGATACAAAGAATCTGGAGTGATTCTGATATTTTCCGATCTATTGAAATTCCCTCGCGAATCGATTCTAAGCTTAGTTTTTAACAGCAGATGGCACTACTATATGTGCTTTAGAAACACCCGTAGAAAATTTGCGGGGATGAGTAAAATTAAGTGCAATACACATAATCCTACACTGAAATCAACCGACAATACTCATCCAGAGCAAATTAAATGAGTGAGTGAGGGGAGGCGGGTTTGTGTGTCAACTCGCTGTCGGAGAGTTAAGAAAGCGAGAAAGCGCAGCTATCATGTAGGCCTATTCTGCAGAAAATGAGTATTGGAAGCAGTTTAGATATTCCAGTACCGATAAGTATCTTCAGATGTCTTTTTAAAAGACTACAATTGAAAATATATGTGTTATATATAAAATTCTAACTGGCGGGTGTTAATGTCAAGCCCTGTTAGTGACATATTAAATACAACAGAATTATCAACAACAATATTCAAAATATAATGGGGAAAAAAAAAAGTTTAAGACTGCAAGGCATTAAAACCCAAACTTAAGATTTAGTTAAGAACCAATAGAGTGATGCGAGTTTCTAAATGGCCCGAAACTCTTTCACACTGGCCCTGTGCTATTGAGCCATCCTTATTGTTGAGCCCTACTCTTGGACTGGCAGTTAGTAGATCAAGATTGAGAAAGAGACTCTTGGCTATTAACAAAGACCCATGATTCATATAGTTTTCCAAGAGTAACCACAGAGAAACCACAAACTAACCACACAGCAGCTTCTAAGAAACCAATGACAAGCTATTAAAACTTGAAACGAAAACTGGCCCTTCTCTCTAATGCCTCTCTGTGCTCTGAGACAAGGGTTTTTGTGGGTAGTGGAATGCAACTCACATCTCTGCCATAGCCAGCCGAGGAGGTAATGCACTCGCATGTTGGCACATGTTAAGGGAAGAGCGCCTTGTCTCTTATTAATAAAGCTTGGCCTCCTCTCTCAAAACTGGCAGCTCAGTCTTTACCACTTCATGAATCAAGCAGCACACATCGCAACCCACAACCATCGCAACGTCTTACGCCCACCATTAAGACGTAATGATGTAAGAGAGGAAGTTTTCAAAAAAAGTGGATATATATTATGCAAACTTTGACACTACACATATCATCAAGAGAATATACTGCTTGAGAGAGATAGAGACTGTGGTTTAGGTTCTAACTGATTAGAACAGGACAGAATGTCAAAGCTCAGCGAAGTATGTAAAAAAAAACTGAAATCTGACAATGACAATGATGGCTTCCTTTCTGTCTAATCTAAACATACCAGCATGATCACTTATTTTCCCCTCGGGCTATCGTATTGTTCCACTTCCATTCTGAAAGCTCTCCACAAATAGTTGAAATGCTTCTTTGCTTTTTTTGGGCTGTACCTAGACAGTGTGTTAACATGTCGTTTTTGATGTACCTGACCTCTTACAGAGATGCACACGGAGCAGGTCTGAAAGAAAAAGAGAGAAAAAAACACATAAATGAACTTTTAGAAACATGTTGGCAATAATATACACACAAATAAACATGCAAACATATAACGTAAGCTGACAGGAAGACCTGTTCACAAATTTATCCACAAAGCATGGCAAGCAATGCTGTACTTTACCACAGTGATTCTCAACTGGGATTGCTTATAGATACAGGTTTTACATTGGACATCAAGCAATTCAATGCAATGCACCAACAAGTTTTTGTACAAAAGTATACATAAAGAGTTCAGATGCAAAACCTCTAAATCCATCTAACATGTTTTCTTTTAAATCAGCATTTTTACCAGAATCCTATATTTAGGTTCAGTAATTTCTCTTTAATGGCAATGAAAAGGTTATTAGTCAGTTATTGAAATGCCTTATTTTCAAAAATGTCACTTTAGTCAATTCATTAGTATTTAAAAAATTTGACTGTCTTTTGCTGCAAAACCACCTAAGTCCATGTGTGCTTTTAAGCAAAAACGTCCAAAAGTCCACCTCTTTGGACAACAAGCAAAAGGAACACTGTTGTTTTGTAACAATGGACAAAACAAAATAAAAACTTGCAGCTTGGCAATTGAAAGTGGCTCATATGCACATATAACCCCTGATAAAACCTGGGGGTCCTACTCGCCCCACTCTGCGCAGGCCTCAAACCTAAGTCTTCGCCGTGGGAGTCGGACGCTCTAACAAGGAGGCTAAAGGCTGCAACCTCTAGCATCAGTCGCTAGAAAATCTTCTGAGATCAGGAGTGAGGTTTACTTGTACAGCGAGTACATCCGGGTCACGGCACCAATGTAACCCCTCACCCAGGTGCTACTCGCCCCCCTCTGTGCGGGCCTCGAACCTGGGTCTCCGGCGTGCGAGCCGGACACTCTAACAAGGAGGCTAAAGGCTGCATGATTCGATTTGCGTCTTCCGATTGGTTCTTCTGTGGATTTAGAGGATTTTACTGACAAAGGAAGTGGTGTTTAGTGGTTTCTGCCAACGAACCGGTATTTTTGAATGGGATGACGCTTGGATTTAGCAGATTTGAAGCAAAGTATTTGCTGAACGAGTATATGTGAAGAGCATTCAGTCAATATCATTATCTCATTTTGGACGGAGGTGGCATTTAGCTCCTTTTGTATCTGAACTCTTCGTATATAGGCCTAAATGTATAGAATTTTAATTAAAAGGATATATATATATATATATATATATATATATATATATATATATATATATATATATATATATATATATATATATATATATATATAAATTTAAAATTCACTTCAATGGAATGACTTGAATGACTTTTCTTTTTCATCTTGGAATATAGAGAGAGAAACAAATATACTCAGAATGAGAGCTTACCCTCTTTAAGTGATGCACTGAATCCAACCTTGTTCAATTGCTGGGAAATCAAGGCCACGTTCGCGCCGACCCTGCTTCAGTGCAGATTCCAGTGTGATATTGCAGAATAATTAGTCCCTCCATCTCATACTTCAGGCATTCTTTTTTTCCATCGGTGGGGAAAGGATTATGCAATGTGTTCCTCCAGAGGCCCATGCTACCTGAGAGAAAGTTCACGCCAGCACAGGCGTAGCCAGAGACTGTGGGAAAGTGAACAGTTCCACAAGCTTGCAATGTTAATGAAACAGTTAAAAGCTTAGTTTGCTTCTAATGAACCAATTGAACAGATGGAACATATGTTGTGGAGATGATAAATTGGGTTAAACTTTTCTGGTCAGCAAATAAGAATGAACTGTTAAATGTTATATGGTATTGTTGGAATGCATTTGTCCCCAAAAACGTTGTAAAAATCAAAAGCTGCTGCAATCAAGAAGACCAGAAATTTTTTTTAAAAAGTCCCAAAAAAATTTTGTTTACCTCACTTCTCTACCGGTCGGTTGCAAAAGCAAAAATGGGTCATTGGTCTGTTCTGGTTTGGCTGTGGACAGCAGTCAAAAACCATGCTTAAATCCTCATGAATCCTTATAAACATGTAAAAGGAAGTAAATCATGCTTCCTTTATATTGTTTATATTGTTGTTACATCAAAGGTCCAATTCAATTCAATTAAATTAATTCAATTCAATTTAATTCAATGGTTTTTAGTGCAAATTCATCTGCCACTTTAATCAATCTCATTAAATTAGTGTGACATTCTCTCATCTTTAAAAACAAAACTACTCAACACAAAACAATGGTTTCATGGGTAAATCACACAAGCAGTTCATAACTACAGTTTTGCAATGCAGTTATTAACCCAAAGTCTTACCGTCTGCTGTATCTTTGCATTTATACATTTGGCAGACACTTTTATCCAAAGCGACTTACATTGCATTGAAGGTATACATTTTATCACTTCATGCATTTCCTGGGAATCGAACCCATGACCTTGACATCTCTAGTGCCATACTCTACTCTTTGAGCTATCACTGTAAAAAAAATATTACAATTAGCGATCTCTTAAATGTAAAATTTTGTGTTAGAATAAATTTCCCAGGTTTACTTGTTGACGTAACTTAAATACTGACATTTGAGTTGAATAACCTTAAAATATTAGGATACTTTAACTTTGCAGACGTTTTTCATGCTCCAACAGCAACATTACACACTAAGGCCGGGTTCACACCGCACGTGTCAGCAGAGCATAAGCAGCGCATATTTTTTTTCGGTGCCCATGTTAACAGATGAGAGCATTCACACTGCATGCAGAGGCGGTGTAGCAAGAGCAAAGCAGAAGCAGCAGTGTCGCGATCATTTCGGCGCTGGGTCTATTTTTGCTGCGCTGCTAACGCTCAACTAAAGTGAAAGTACACCTTTGATGGACAAAATAAATATGATTTCACACACAAAAGTGCTCAAAATGCACAGAATAAGCATATATCTAGTGTGTTTTAACAAGAATATGAATTTTGTCAGGAAAGAAAATTTATATTAAAAAATATTTATAGAAGATTTACTCATTTAAACTAGCTTTTAATTATTTAGTTTGGGTTAAAGTATGGTATATTATAAAAAAATTAAGTAAACTAGCCAGAAAATATGATATATAAACATTATTTTAGTTATTACACAGACAGCTACATAGGCTCTTCTAACCCAAATCAAACCTTGCTGGCTTTTTTCGCTGAGTTTGCTGTGTTGTAACATGTTCACGCATCAGATGATTTAAAACACAAAGCTTAGCTCATTCGTGTGCAGCAATGGATGACACAAGGCTTTTTTACATTTATTTTACGTTTATATAAGCGAGTGTTGTACACCTCCCAACGTTAACAAACTTTTTAAAAAAAAAATCAAGTTTATAAATGACCAACTTATAAGAACAAATGTATAGCTGCCTTTGTAAAGAAATGCTCACTTTATATGTAGCTTCGAGCCGCTGCTATGATGCTGTACAAACGCTTCCGGTGTGAATACTCGCGCGTCTCTGCAGTTGCAGCTCACGCTCACGCGCTGCTGACGCTTGCGGTGTGAACCCGGCCTAAAGAAGGTTGAAAATGTAAAATAGCATTGTAAGATCCCTTTAAGTTGAAACCTTTACAGTGTGAACACTGCAGGAATATCTAATTTGTACTTTCAAATATTTAAACTGACACAATAATCCACATGACACACATGTAAATATAGCAATTGGCAATAAATCTGAAATGACCTGTGAGGGAAAGATCATCAGTGAATAACAATTTAATTTTTGGTCTGTTCTTCATACAAACCTCTCATGTGACTTCAGATGATTTGGGATACAGACTAACATTTGGCCCATGTTCTGATGAATGTTGGTGTCCAGGTCCAAACCAATCACTCACTATCACAGCTCTGCGGACCCAAATGAGACTGAGCCATACCACTGCCAAGCTCATGACAGCTGAAATTGAAGCTACGTCAAACATTTAATCAGCCTTGATCCAACCAGTTTTTGCCCCAAGGGTTCCCGTTAAACATGCCAAGATGCCATTCTTTCACTCTCCCACAGTCAATGTTTACAAATCTGTCTCCTCTGCACTTCAGCAGCCTGTTTTATCACCATGAGCATGAGTTCTTTGTTTTACCTGGCCCAGGTATATCAGACAGGTTCAGCGTTGCATCTTTCCACCCAGAGCACTGGCGCTACGCTGAGAGGCTGTGATATCATAGGCCCTGTTTACACCTGGTATTAAGATGCATTTTACTAAATACAGGTGTAAATGGGGTGTAAAACATTTTGAGCTTGTCCACTTTCGACCACTTCCAGAGGTAGTCGAAAACACATTCAACCAGATTGCTTTCATAGTGGAAACCCTCATGTGGTTGAAAGCATTCGAACAGCGCAAAAGACGCCCACTCTGCCTACTGATTTAATGCGTAAACTTTATGCGAAGCACGTTAGGCAGATGGGATTCAAACTTTGTCGGCTGAAGATCCAAGTTTGGTTGGTTTAAAGACAAAAAATGTACCAAGCACAATGTTCTCTCACCATTCCCGATTTCTAACACACACTCACAGCATTCGGCGTGGTCTTGCGGCTCTCAAAGCAGAAACAAAAGCTGCTGCTCTCCGTGTGTTTTTTCATCGTCTCCGGGCGAGTTCATATGTACATTGCGTGAGCTTATTTTGTCCAGTAGATTGCGAGCATACATTGACCCTCCCTTCGAAGAAATCAGGACAGAAGTGGTCGAAACTGGACAAAAGAAGGTAAAAAAAAAAAAAAGGTAAAAACTGTCTTCCTCGTCCACTTGTGATCCAATCGACTAAAAAGCATCTTGATACCAGGTATAAACAGGGCAGTCCAAGCAACTTCAACACTAGAAAGATGCACTTTATTTGAATATACTGAGATTTGGGCTGTGTTCCAAAACCTAGTAAGCTGTCTACTGTCGACATAGACATCTACCTTTTAAGGGAGCATCCTAACTGAAATGGAATGCTCTACTTGCCACAAACAAATTTTAGATTTGAATAGAGGTTTGTGTAACATGTTACTAAGCTAAAAACTGTGCCCTATTGTATAAACATAAAAATTAGGGCTGTCAAAATATTAATCGCATTCACAATAAAAGTTTGTGTTTGCATAAAATGTGTGTGTGTGTGTACTGTGTATAATTATTATGTATATGTAAATACACACACATTCATGTATGTATTTAAGAAAAATGTTTACATTTATATATACAAACCCGATTCCAAAAAAGTTGGGACACTGTACAAATTGTGAATAAAAAAGGAATGCAATAATTTACAAATCTCATAAACTTATATTTTATTCACAATAGAATATAGATAACATATCAAATGTTGAAAATGAGACATTTTGAAATGTCACGCCAAATATTGTCTCATTTTGGATTTCATGAGAGCTACACATTCCAAAAAAGTTGGGACAGGTAGCAATAAGAGGCCGGAAAAGTTAAATGTACATATAAGCATCAGCTGGAGGACCAATTTGCAACTTATTAGGTCAATTGGTAACATGATTGGGTATAAAAAGAGCCTCTCAGAGTGGCAGTGTCTCTCAGAAGTCAAGATTGGCAGAGGATCATCAATTCCCCCAATGCTGCGGCGGAAAATAGTGAAGCAATATCAGAAAGGAGTTTCTCAGAGAAAAATTGTAAAGAGTTTGAAGTTATCATCATCTACAGTGCATAATATCATCAAAAGATTCAGAGAATCTGGAACAATCTCTGTGCGTAAGGGTCAAGGCCGGAAAACCATACTGGATGCCTGTGATCTTCGGGCCCTTAGACGGCACTGCATCACATACAGGAATGCTACTGTAATGGAAATCACAACATAGTCAGTGAATCCACCGTGCCATTCACCGTTGCTGGCTAAAAAAAAAAACTCTATAGATCAAAAAAGAAGCTATATCTAAACATGATCCAGAAGCGCAGGCATTTTCTCTGGGCCAAGACTCATTTAAAATGGACTGTGGCAAAGTGGAAAACTGTTGTGTGGTCAGATGAATCTAAATTTGAAGTTCTTTTTGGAAAACTGGGACGCCATGTCATCCGGACAAAAGAGAACAAGGACAACCCAAGTTGTTATCAGCGCTCAGTTCAGAAGCCTGCATCTCTGATGGTATGGGGTTGCATGAGTGCGTGTGACATGGGCAGCTTACACATCTGGAAAGGCACCATCAATGCTGAAAGGTATATCCAAATTCTAGAACAACATATGCACCCATCCAGACGTCGTCTCTTTCAGGGAAGACCTTGCATTTTCCAACATGACTGTAACGAAGCGGGAGTCATGGTAAGATCCAAATGCAAGCTTTATTAAGAATGTCGTACAGGCAGGGTCAATCAGGAGCAGACGAGAACAGCAAGGGACAGGCAGGATCGTAATCAGGGTGCAGGCAATGGTCAGGACAGGCAGATATCATTCACGGAACAGTATGCAAGGCAAGGATCAGGACAGGCAGCAACGGATCAAACAACAGGAACAGACAAGGTCGAGAACAGACAGGCAAACAGGGAATAAACGCTCGGAAATTGCAACAACAGTTAAACAATACTTCGCGGTGAGGTGGTGTGTTTGGAAGTCCTTTATAGTCCTGTTAATGAGCTGCAGCTGGGTGTGGTAATCAGTGTGGTGTGCTAGAGTGGATGTGGCAACAGGTGATTGGTGTGAAGTGAACATGTGACTGACAGGGAGAATTGTGGGAAGTGAAGTCCGGGGAGTGACAGGAACAGACGGTGATCATGACATAACGCCCCCCTCCCGGAAGGCGCGTCCTCTCGACGTAAAGGAACAGCTAGGGAGGGGGGGGTGGGTGCATTGGAGATCTAACAGTAGCCGGGAACGGGATCTCCAATGCAGCCCCAGGGACTCAGGCAGCCACGGTGGGTCAGGTGGCTCGGGCGGCCACGGCAGGTTAGGTGGCCTGGACAGCCACGGCAGGTCAGATGGCTCGGGCAGCCACGGCAGGTCAGGTGGCTCGGGCGGCCACGGCAGGTCAGGTGGCTCGGGCGGCCACAGCAGGTCAGGTGGCTCGGGCGGCCACAGCAGGTCAGGTGGCTCGGGCGGCCACAGCAGGTCAGGTGATTCGGACAGCCACGGCAGGTCAGGTGGCTTGGACGGCCACGGCAGGACAGAGTCCATACATGGCCCTAGTGGCCTACAGTCCATGAATGGCCATAGTAGTTCAGAGGCCCTTAAAGGTCATGGTTGAGCAGGGTCCCCACCCACAAGCTCCCCACCCCTAGGTATACTGCCCCCCCCCCAAAAAGTTCTTGGGGAAATCAAGGGAGGCATTGGCGGGTTCATGGGCAAGGAGCTCGGGTGGCGCCAGCAGGGCAGATGGCCTGAGCGGCAGCGGTAGAGCAAATGGTCCAGGCGGTGGTGGCAGGGCCGACCAAGGCTGCTCTGTGGCCTTATCAAGGAGAGCGGGCAGTTCGGTGACGGCCTCCATGGCCGTATCAAGGAGAGCAGACAGCTCCGAGACGGCAGCGGGCTCGGACTGCTCCGGAACGGCAATAGAGCTCGAGTTCCTCAACGCACGTAGGACAGCCAAGACATAAAAAGTGAGCACAGCCCTCTGGGCCAAGACAGGACAGACCAGGAGAGCAGGCTGTGCTGGAGCGGACTCACTGGCTGGAGCGGACTCAATGGCTGGAACAACCCCTGCATCCTTGAGCACCGCAGGGGCGGCCATCTTGCCCGTGGGCACTGGCAAAGCAGCCATTTCGTCCATCGCGTCCAGGGTGCTTAAGTCCACTGCAATCGGCGAACAAGAATCCATAGCAACCGGCGAGCTTGAGAGCGTTGAAACCGGCGAGCTTGAGAGCGTTGAAACCGGCGAGCTTGATAGCGTAGCAACCGGCAGGTTTGAGAGCGAAGCGGCCGGCTGGCTTGAGAGCGAAGCGACCGGCTGGCTTGAGAGCGAAGCGGCCGGCTGGCTTGAGAGCGAAGCGGCCGGCTGGCTTGAGAGCGAAGCGGCCGGCTGGCTTGAGAGCGAAGCGGCCGGCTGGCTTGAGAGCGAAGCGGCCGGCTGGCTTGAGAGCGAAGCGGCCGGCTGGCTTGAGAGCGAAGCGGCCGGCTGGCTTGAGAGCGAAGCATCCGGCTGGCTTGAGAGCGAAGCGTCCGGCTGGCTTGAGAGCGAAGCGTCCGGCGAGGACTTGGGGATGCCAGCTGCTCGGACCGTAGTCAGTGGAGGATCAGCCACACTGGAACGCAACCCTCTCCGCTCCCGGACTGATCTACAGACGTGGCGTTGCTCTGGGCGATCAGCGAAGGCGTGGCGTTGCTCTGGGCGATCAGCGAAGGCGTGGCGTTGCTCTGGGCGATCAGCGAAGGCGTGGCGTTGCTCTGGGCGATCAGCGAAGGCGTGGCGTTGCTCTGGGCGATCAGCGAAGGCGTGGCGTTGCTCTGGGCGATCAGCGAAGGCGTGGCGTTGCTCTGGGCGATCAGCGAAGGCGTGGCGTTGCTCTGGGCGATCAGCGAAGGCGTGGCGTTGCTCTGGGCGATCAGCGAAGGCGTGGCGTTGCTCTGGGCGATCAGCGAAGGCGTGGCGTTGCTCTGGGCGATCAGCGAAGGCGTGGCGTTGCTCTGGGCGATCAGCGAAGGCGTGGCGTTGCTCTGGGCGATCAGCGAAGGCGTGGCGTTGCTCTGGGCGATCAGCGAAGGCGTGGCGTTGCTCTGGGCGATCAGCGAAGGCGTGGCGTTGCTCTGGGCGATCAGCGAAGGCGTGGCGTTGCTCTGGGCGATCAGCGGAGACGTGACGTGACTCTGGGCGATCAGCGGAGACGTGAACTGTTGCTGTTGTGATGGTAGCCGCCATCTTGTGCGTGTTACCTGGCGCGGCGGCCATTACGGGACTCACCATGGTGTCGCATTCCTCCGCGACACCCACAGTAAATGGAGAGCCAACAGTCAACAATGCATAGTCCATAAAGCTGCTAAGTGATGAACGCGGTCCCTCTCGACTTAATTTATTCTGGAGAGGTTGGTTGACGCCATCACAAAAAAAGTCAATCAGTGCACAGTCCGGAAGATCAGAGAGGTAAGCAATGTTTAGATACTCCTGCACATATTCCTCCAACGATCGCGTGCCTTGCGAACTCCACAATAGCAATAGATTCATGTCCATACCGTAATGAGATCCTCCGGGAAAGCTGCTGGATCTTGGTGGCGGCGAAGTCTTCTGTAACGAAGCGGGAGTCATGGTAAGATCCAAATGCAAGCTTTATTAAGAATGTCGTACAGGCAGGGTCAATCAGGAGCAGACGAGAACAGCAAGGGACAGGCAGGATCGTAATCAGGGTGCAGGCAATGGTCAGGACAGGCAGATATCATTCACGGAACAGTATGCAAGGCAAGGATCAGGACAGGCAGCAACGGATCAAACAACAGGAACAGACAAGGTCGAGAACAGACAGGCAAACAGGGAATAAACGCTCGGAAATTGCAACAACAGTTAAACAATACTTCGCGGTGAGGTGGTGTGTTTGGAAGTCCTTTATAGTCCTGTTAATGAGCTGCAGCTGGGTGTGGTAATCAGTGTGGTGTGCTAGAGTGGATGTGGCAACAGGTGATTGGTGTGAAGTGAACATGTGACTGACAGGGAGAATTGTGGGAAGTGAAGTCCGGGGAGTGACAGGAACAGACGGTGATCATGACAATGACAATGCCAGACCACATACTGCATCAATTACAACATCATGGCTGAGTAGAAGAAGGATCTGGGTACTGAAATGGCCAGCCTGCAGTCCAGATCTTTCACCCATAGAAAACATTTGGCGCATCATAAAGAGGAAGATGCGACAAAGAAGACCTAAGACAGTTGAGCAACTAGAAGCCTGTATTAGACAAGAATGGGACAACATTCCTATTCCTAAACTTGAGCAACTTGTCTCCTCAGTCCCCAGACGTTTGCAGACTGTTATAAAAAGAAGAAGGGATGCCACACAGCGGTAAACATGGCCTTGTCCCAATTTTTTGAGATGTGTTGATGCCATGAAATTTAAAATCAACTTATTTTTCCCTTAAAATTATACATTTTCTCAGTTTAAACATTTGATATGTCATCTATGTTGTATTCTGAATAAAATATTGAAATTTGAAACTTCCACATCATTGCATTCTGTTTTTATTCACAATTTGTACAGTGTCCCAACTTTTTTGGAATCGGGTTTGTAATATAATTAAATAAATATATATACAGTATATACATCCAAATATTTCTGAAATATATACATGAATGTGTGTCTATTTATATATACATAATTATACACAGTACACACGCATATATTATGTAAACACAAAATTTTATTTTGGATGTGATTAATCGCGATTAATCTTTTGACAGCCCTAATAAAAATACATAATTTTTATGTACAATCATGTGAAAAAGAAAGTATTCACCCTCTTTGAATTCTATGGTTTTACATATCAGGATTATCATTACCTATATACCTATTTGATTTCATTTAATTTAAATAATTATACTTTCAAAACACATTTATTCAAATTGCTTAGAATATAAAAAGTATGAAAATGGTTAAATTATGGCTAGTGGTGGAACAATCAATATTCAATTAGTTAAAATGTATGAGATTGAAACAAATTGGATTTATTGATAAATATATAAACAAGGTTGTTTATTTAAAACATAAATCCTACCTGTTCGTATGACTGACAAATATGCATCACATGATGTTTATTAGTTTATATTAAAACTTTAACCCAAATGGATGGAAATTTTATATGCAATTCAAATACACACATCTTAAATTTTGCCATTTTTTGGGTATATGATGCATTCAAACGTCTCAATATGTTTTGGAAGAGATGGAAGCACATTGTGTATGGGACTAAACTGGTTCCACTGCACCTGTAGCCATTAGAAAAAAATAGTATGCGAAAGTATGCCATATGCAACCATAAACATTTCAAACAGCAGCACACTACATTGATTTCACATGACTCATCATGCTACATGTTATTTTGAGATTTTTAAATCCAAATTTGTGTAAAAACGTTCTAATTTTTGGCAGTCTGATCAAATAATGGCTCAAGAAGGAGATGTTGAAGATGACAGATGATATTGCTTCCAAGTCATTCGTCACAATGGATGGAAGGTCAAGTCAAGCGCATTTCACTGTGAGATACAGTTTTCCCACGCAGCTCTGTTTGTATATTGCACATCAGAGTATTACATGCATACAGAAAATTTGCATGCAGTTCAGAGTAACCATATGGTTTTCTTTAAATTAGTCAGCGTGTCTAGAAAATCTACACCTGTTTTCCTCACCTGTATGCTGGAGCACCATGAGCAAATTTAGGGGGTGTTTACACAACACCATTTTCAACTAAGAACAAAACACTTTTTATGTATTTTGGCCGTTTATTTACACAACATCAGCGTTCGGGGGCCTGAAAATGCAAGTTTCAAAGTGCAAGTTTTTGGAAATGATACCATTATAAACTCTGTGTAAACTACAAAAATGTGAATTTGTGAAAACGGTGATGTGTTTAATATATAGCCGCATAGTGTTTCTTTACAAAGTGACATCGCCAACTACTGGCCTGGCATGCAAAATACGCTGTTTGTAGTCGTTTTCGCAGATTTGTATGAACGAGGATTGTTTTGACAATGTTGTCGTCTGTACGCTTAAAATGGAAAAACGTTTCCGTATTTAGTACATCGTTGTTATGCAAACGTACCCTTAATTACGAGGTGGATCCAGTGGCAGTCGAGGCCTAAATGAGAAAATATGAGACCAAAGAACACTAACACTTTCTTTCCATACAAGTCAGATGCATTAGTCAAGTGATATCATTTTTGTTTAGTGTACAAGAGGGCCCAAGTTCATATTCCAAACTAATGCATAATTATATTTGTAAATAAACATAGCAAAACTGCAACTGAACAGAGCCAGTGATCACCATGCATTTTCATTCTATGTAAAATGGGAGGCATGACATTTTCTACAACAAACTTCAAGTGACATAAGTGGTTGGGATGATTTCTGCAACCCGCATATAATAGTGCACCTGAAGTATCAAAGATACAGTTTTTCTTTTTTTTTTTCATTCAAAGTGCACTGGGCTTGAAAATATATCAAAGCGGCATTGGATGGAATTAGATGTCTTAGTATTCATAAGACAAGAGTAGATTGTGCAAGGTAAAGGGCCTGATAAATTCTTCAAGAGAATACAGAGATGCTAAAGAGAAGATGTTTACACAGTTAAACACTAACGTGCAACACTCAGGACAGCTGCTTCTGTCCCATTATTAAATGGGATCAAAATGGTTTCTGCTCCCAACATGATCTTGCTGACACTGTTGTTTGTGCAGTCATGACTGGACACTTCAGTCAGACAGCTGAATCAGTGAAATATTTCATAATTCCTACTAACCGCTGATTGGAATAGCTTCAGGTGATATTTCTGTACATTCTCCTTCATCCTTGTTTCTGCCTGAAGTGTGCGCTGATCTGGAATTCCTCACCCTTGGGAAAGAGGGGGAATTCCACACAGTAATACTTCAAGTCTTGCCCCCACACACACACCCTGTCTGCTGAGCTCACTTCCTGCAATAGACTCAGACAACAGGAAGTAGGTAAGTGTCAGCAGGCATAATGAAGGAATATAATATAGGTGAGTGGCTGATTGACTGTCCCTACCACTATAGTGGGAAGGAACGTTCCATAAATCAAAATACACTGTCATCAATACAAGCCATTATCGCCACCATGTGGTGAACGCATGAAGAATAATTTCCCAACTAAATTACCAAAGGAACTTCAGGATAGCATTTAGAAGAAAAGATTAATGAAAACTAAAAAAAGAAAATGAAAAAGAATCATAAAAATGTAAATTAAAAAAAAATCCAGTTGGAGAGATTATGATGGATTTCTTCATTTGAAACTTTAATCTCTTTAAAAAGTGAAAAAAAGAAAAGAAAAACATGAAAAGAAAAGAAAAACATGAAAAGAAAAGTGAGAGCTGTAAAAAAAAAAAAAACAAATGGCATAATTAAGTAAGCTTATGGAAACAACCACAGATGATAGCAAACATTTGTTCCAGAGCGATCATCATAATGGCTGTGAACTGGCCCAGGTTCTAGTGTTTTGTAACCACGTTGATCAAAATGGTAAGTTTCCCCACAAATCTCTGCTTCAGATGTTTAGAAAAGGCAGAAAAATGAAGCAAGAAAAAAAAAAAAAAACTGCAACAACATCTGTTCAGTTGACACTTTTATTCATTCTGTTTCAGACAATGATGGGACAAAAAACACTTTCTTCAAACAAGCCAATCAGGTGAACACCTTAAAATGGAGAAATGGGATGAGACTTTTTTAGAGGAGGAGAAATGATATCTGAGGTTGAACAGCAGACATAATTTACCACTAAAATGGTGTTCGGTAAGATGTTTATTGGTGAGTGTTACAAGTTTTGAGAACATCATCCAACAGATTTACTCGAAGAGAGCTGCTTTTAATGCAACAGTCAGAGATTATGTAGGTCTAATAATGAATGAAATTATTGCTTATCAATTTACACCTATAATATTGTAAATAAAAATTATTTTAGAAGGACACTGCATGGAGCAACTGTCCGATGCAACATACACATGAATGGGGCGTCAGCCTGTGTGTTGCATTGAACATTTTCAGATTACGTTTTGTTGATAATAGGAATGATGTAGTTGTGCACAATATAGTTTGTTTTGCGTCAGTCTAGCCAGACTTCTTGCTCTGAAAACTCTGAGAACATGATCTGACTCTGGCCTTTAATGTTCGCAGTTATAACAACTGTGACGAGAATACTTTTCGTGTGCAAAAACAAAACTTTATTCAACAATTTCTTCTGTTTCCTGTCATTCTCCTATGCTGTTTACATTCAGTGCTTCCAGGTTGTACGTCAGAATGCCGACTCAGTATTGGCCGGCTCCTGCGTCAGCGTCACACGCATGCGTCGTGCTGCTCACGTGTACAGCGTCGGCCAAAACTGAGCTGGCGTTCTGACGCAGAACTTGAAAGTGCTGAAAGTAAATATCATAGGAGAATGACAGGACAGATAAAAAAAATCAAGAAATCATCAAAAATATCTTAATTTGTATTCTGAAGTTCTTACAGGTTTGGAACGACATGGGGGTAATTAATGACTTAAGGATTTTTGTGTGAACTAACCCTTCAATCCAAAGACTGGTAAAAGGTATAGGCAACTTCACATTGTTATAATTCACAGACAAAAAGTTGATATACAGTATTTATTTAACAAAAGCTGGATTACTTCCATTTCCATCCAAGAAAGGCATGAATGTAACACTGCAAGCGAGAAGCATGATATGACAAAACTAGATTACTCCCAGTGTAATCAATATCAACAAACAACAGGCAACGGTGCAGTCAAATTGTAGACCATTTTGTATCATAATGGGAACAATATAGTTTTGTGGCAGTGCACTGCTTGTAGAATATGCATGAAGCAAAAAACAAAAAAAAAACAAAAACAAAAAAAAAACATTTGTACCAATTTTACTTGCGTTCAGAGCTATACAACATCCAACTAATTAAAACAGATCAAGGACAGATTTTTCCATTTTCAAAAACACCTACGTATATTGAAGGGTTTTAACTAACAAATTAAAATGGATTAGTGCAAAAATGAAAACAACTGATATGACCAAAACAACATAAAATACACAAAAGATTTCAAAGCATCAAATCAACTAAACATCTTTGTTGTCACATTTAATGACCTAAACCATGGACTAACAATCATCATCATCATCATCTTTTTTTTTTTTATTTTTTTTTTTTTTATTATATTCTGTATAATATTCTGGCCGCAATTCTAAAGACAAATTTTATGGGAGAGTCTATAGCACTTGAGATAATACACTCTAAAAAAAATTAATGCTGGGTTAAAAACAACCCCAGTTGGTTTGAAAATGGACAAACCAATTGACTGGGTTGCATTAACCCAGCAGTCGGGTTAAATGTTTGCCCAATGTGCTGGGCGGTTTTATTTATTTTCCAACTATTGTTTAAAAATTACTATATGGCTGTCTTAAAATGAACCTAAAATAGGTTGGAAATTAAAAATCAGACATGATAATAATCAAACAACATCAAAAGGTGAACATTTATTAATAAATGTTTATTGTTTAATTGTTATTCATTAAACTCATTAATGTTCATTTATTAAACATATTAATAAATATTCATTTCCAACATACTTTAGGTTCATTTTAAGCAAGTAATACAGTCATTAAACAATAGTTGAGTTAAATAAAACTACCCAAGAGGATTTAACCCAACAACTGGGTTTGTCAATTTTCAACCCAACATGTGTTGTTTTTAACCCAGCATTTTTTAGAGTGCAGTAAAGTTTAAATGTTGGAATTGCAGCAAATCAGAATCGTGAGGGCTGAACGGAATACTGCGAGCTAGACGGATTCTTTAATCAGATAGAACACTCAATGTTAGCATTGTTACACTTCAGCTGCCATCTTTACACAAAGAAATCAAGGGGACGATTTACAGTGATTGTGGTTTCAAATATACGGCAGAAGCAAATTGGTCTTGGGCTGGTAGTGCAAAAAGCAATTTTGCTCATGATAATGTTCAAGTGTTGTTGTTTTTCAAATGGCATCACAAAAAATAACCATAAAATAAATTATGTGATAAACCAGCACCAAGCAGTATCAGTTTTCTATTTAATTCTTAAGAGTGACACTCACAAAAAACATATATTTTACATATAAAAACATATCATAAACAGGATCACATTTTACCCATAAATCAAAAGAAAATTTTGCATTGAAGGATTAGTTCACTTCATAATTACAATTTCCTGATAATTTACTCACTCACGTCATCCAAGATGTTCATGTATTTCTATCCTTAGTCCAAAAAAAAAAAAAAAAAAAAAAGAAGGATTTTCAGGAAAACTTTCCAGGATTTTTCTCCATATAGTGGACTTCACTGGGGTTCAACGGGTTGAAGGTTAAATTGCCATTTCAACACAGCTTCAAAGGGCTCTACACAATCCCAGATGAGGAAAAGGGTTTTATCTAGCAAAACAATCTTGTTTTCTAAAAAAAAAAAAAAAATGTATGTACTTTTTAACCACAAATGCACTGCTCCACGCATTACGTAATCACGTTGGAAAGGTCACATGTGACGTAGGTGGAAGTGAAAGAAAGTGAAATAAAAAGTATTTGTGCTTAAAAAGTATATACTTTTTTTTTTTTTGGGAAAATGACTAGATAAGACCCTTATTCCTCGTCTGGGATTGTGTAGAGCTCTTTGAAGCTGCATTGAAACCTTCAACCCGTTGTACCCCAGTGAAGTCCACTATATGGAGAAAATTCCTGGAATGTTTTCCTCAAAAACCTTCATTTCTTTCCAACTGAAGAAAGAAAGTCATAAACATCTTGGATGACAAGTGGGTGAGTAAATTACCAGGAAATTTTAAGTGAACTAATCCTTTAAGAAAACAAAGCATATTTTTATGACCATTAAAATGTTTCTGAATGAATCTTTTCCATCCTAAATTGTCATTACCGCAATGTAATATGTCCATTATTCTCAATAATCATTCATATAATTTAGTATACTTTAACTCATTTTATACTGTATTTTTTTAAACTAAATCACCATAAATTAAATTCCTTACCACAAAGCTTACATGATTTAAAAAAAAAAAAAAAAAAAATCCACGTTACATTTTTAAAAAAAATTTTTGAGGGAAATATGCTTAATTCTTATGAAAATGTCAGTGCAAAAAATATATTTGGTCCAAAATAGACTTCATTTTCTTTATGCACAATATAATTTATTTTTCTTCTTTCTTTTGAAATATGACCTTGACATGCTTCTGATAAGATTTCATGAGATTCACCCTTAAGTTGCATTTTAAAATGATAACTGCCTTGGCAAAACATCCCATTAAATGTTCTTCTAAGAAACCATTGTGGATCTGACAAAAAAGAGAATCCATAATTAAAAAAAGAAAGTAAATATAAAACATCAAGCATGATATCTCTGCCATTGCCGAGGCTCCTTCTGCTCTATCCATCTAGAGAGAGGGGCAGAGAAGGGCAGGCGGATCGCGTTAAGAGGGGAAGAGGCCAGATCGCACAGCTGAAGTGCTGTTACTGGCTAACCCCAGACTTCTGCTGCACCGGGACGGGAAGGGGAGCGCATAGCAGCCATTACTTTTTTAGTGATTGTACAAAGTTCCAAAGGTCTTTGATCACCTGCAAGAAAACAAATGGGGGGAGAGAGAGAGAGAGAGAGAGAGAGAGAGAGAGAGGGGAGGGGGAAAAGGATGAGTTGGTGAAGCTGGAACGGAGTTTCTCTGATGTAGCGACTCATTTGGATGCTTAATAATTAGAGCCTTGTGAGTCAGTTTGGACGAAAAGCTCCACATTAGCGGTGCGTCTGGGGTATAACTACAGCGCCGAGCCCAGAGGAAGGGGGTGCAGTCGTTGTACATACCAAAGGGTATGACTAGTGCCTCTCTTTGACAAAGACATGTCTCACACCTCTTTGCCTGCTGTGCTCCCAAAGCCGTTTCTGCTCAGAAACACACTCACTCACACTCACACACACACACACTACAACCCTTGTACATCTGAGAGGACACCTGCGCTGCAAAGCCTGACACGCTCCAGCCTTGTTTCTAGAACAGACGCGCAGGGCGCAATGCATCAAATAGCTCATAACTCATTACCGACCAAAACACGAAAACATGTAAACTCTGTTCCAAATCCTAGTGAGCTGGCTTGCTGTCTACTTTCTAAGGCAGCATCCTAACTGAAATGGGACCTCATAAGTGATCTGGAAACATCCTCAAGTGAAGCACATGGGGACTCAATAGAATTGATGATGTGTATAAGGGTACGTTCACACTTGTCATGTTTGGTTCGATTAAAACGGACCCTGGTGCGGTTGCTCAGTTAGTGCGGTTCATTTGAACATATGTGAACGCTGCCATCCGACCCCTGGTGCGCACCAAACAAGCGGACCGAGACCGCTGAAAAGATGGGTCTCGGTCCGCTTCCAAACGAACTCTGGTGCGGTTCAAATGATATATGAACGCAACCCGGACCAAAGACATGTAACCGAACCAAAAACAGGAAGACGAGACCCTAAAAAGGACAGAATCCTCACGCATGTCAGTTTTTCTTGTCATAGTCGCGAGTTTGCCCATCACAGGCATCAGATGCGCGTCTCCATGCAGCGCAGATCGTTTGTGTGTGTGACGGAGGGATTCCCGCCGGTGTTTTGACTACTTTACACATTTTATAAGCTCTTCACAAGTTCCCAGCTGGCCAAAATACCATCACATGCAGGCTACGCACCGCTACGCACACACAACGAGCGCATTTACCTCAGAAAACAGCACTGTTTTGGATTTTCGGTAAGTTCCGTCTGAAAATAGGCGATACGTCATAAAATCCGACCAATCACGTTGTGAATGTATCCCTATGCCTGAAGGTTCGGTATCTTTTGGTTCGGTGATAAAATTGCCAATGTGAACGCTAACCGGACCTGGACTAAATGTTTTTTTTTCTTCTTTGGTCCGGACCAAATGGACCAAACGAACCGAACTACAAGTGTGAACGCACCCTAAAAATACAAAACACAAGTATTTGATATAATCGTCTATTTTAGTAGATTTACTGACAACTTTAGGTATTTAATAAAATGTGAATATTAGGGTTTTGAAGTCACGGTTCGGTACAGTTTATTTAACAGTGGTTTATTGAACAAACTGTCTCTCGCTTTAAATAAATTCAATTATAATTAACATTTTCCTAACATTTTCAGCTAATGCTCTAAATCATAAAGGGAGCCTTATTTTGCTCCCCTCTAGAGTTCATTTCTCTATAGAGGGTATGCATCGACGTCACTTTCCCGCCGAAAGCGCGCTCCCTCAGCTAGACTGAGTGGCAAAAGAACCAGCTGCGTAACTGGATTAATAGGAGAAACGCGAAAACGTGAGTAAAACTAACAAATTACCCTAAAGGTTGGACTCGAAAGTGTTTCTTACAACTTGTCAAGTAAACCTAATCCATGGATATTGACATGCAGCCAGGAGTCGTGTTTCCTGACATTTATATGTGCCTGATTTGATGCCGGGGAAATACATAAAGCAAATCTGCCTGTGAATATTTTATATAACTACAATATCGGCAGGTTTAAATCTGCTTAATCACTTATATCAATGTTATATCGTCATATTGTCCAGCCCTAAAACTTTTATAGTATAGTTTTTGACAGTGTTGTTTATTTAAAAAACACCCAATTATGCATAATATAAGATGGAAAACATTTAATTGATGAGTCGTCAACATTATATATAACAATACAATATATAAGGTATGATTTTACCTCAAAATCCAACAATTCGACACAAAATGATAACTGCAAATCCACGTTTCCCTGCTGGAGTCCAGCTGTTTCTGTGAATTGCAGTGATCCATTTGCTTCTTTTTCTGTTGCTTTCTCTAGTTTTTAAATATATACCTCAGGGTTTGTGTCAAATCTATTTGTACAGTCAGCCGCAAAGCTCTTTCCCGTTTTGAATGTGTTTTGTGTGTTTTTCGCGACATTCACGCTGAAAACCAATGCTGCTGCTCAGTCTTTTGCCACTCAGCGTGCGTGACCGCAGTCCTAACAGTCGACGGTGACGTCACGTGCATACCCTCTATTGTGAACTAACATTCTCAAGCTGTTTTATTGATGTCTTTCCATGTTTGAAACACTGGTTGAGGGATTACATGCATATACATCGTCTGTTCTTCTTCTTTTGCACTTTTTCCTGTCGTGGCGGTTAGAAAACAGTGTTGCATTACTGCGCGCGCGTCCCCTTTTGGATTGGAGTGTGGATTGCCTGTGACAGACTGTATTCGTCGTCTGACTGTATGCACCGAACCGTGATGTCTGTACCTTGACGGTTCGGGACGAACACGTGTAACCCTAGTTAATATATATTTATAATCAACACTTGACACATTCAAAATCTATTGGAACAGCGGTTTCTTCTGTAGCATGTCTACAATTAACGGTTGACCGATATATGTGTTTGATGGTCTGTCCATGCAAAGGATCAAAGCCTTGGGAAATGTATGCGGACAGGAGAGTTCAGCTGTCACTGGACACACACAAGCAATCAACTTTAAATTATTGGTTTTAAATATGCTGCACTATATTCAGTGCTCCGCTATACCAAATTCATGTCATTTTTACTTTATTCTGTATGTTATTATGTTATTCTGTAAATTATTGTTACCTGGGCTTTAGTTGAGAATATTTATTATTTCATTGCAGAAATTGTTACTATCTTTACATTAAATAGTGTGATTTCATATAGGCATATCTCGGCGATATATACAGTATATCGCCATCGGCCACCCGGCTCTCCAAGATATCGGCATGTAGGCCATCAAAAAAATCCATACTTGATCAACCACTATATATTATGACTTAAAATGTTGTGAAAATATCAAGCTCGCTAGGTTTTAGAACAGGACAGGAATGTGCAAGATGCATTAAGAGTCAGTCTGAAATCAAGTTTCTAAAACTGGATCAATGGATGCCTACATGAGCATGATGTAGCAAAAAAGAAAAATCTCTCAACTCCTGGTCTAAGATCACATTTGGGAACACTTTCCCCACTACATTCTAGCCAAGAACTGCCTTGGCGAAATGTAAATAGTCTGACGATGTGTAAATAGTGTGTACGCATCATAATGCACACTCAAATTAATGTAAGAAAAACAAATTTCCCTTAAAAACAAATAATATTATCATGTAGTATCATGTAGACTAAAACTAATTTTGATAACACTAGTTTAGTTCTATATCCTAATTATTGTTGATGCATTTCATTTTTCCAGGAGCTCATTGCTTCTACCTTAAAATTAAATGCTAACAGTGTTTGTAAATTAATTGCACAAATTATTACATTATTTGCTAACTGCATTCTTCTAATATTGTAATTTTGACATGAATTCTCTATAAAGCTGCTTTGAAACTATATGTATTGTGAAAAGCGCTGTACAAATAAATGTGAATTGAATTGAATAGTTTAGGGTCCAGTTCTCACAATTAACTAGTTGCTTATTAGCATACATATTACTAGGATATTGGCTGTTTATTAGTACTTATAAGCACACATTAATGGCTTATTCTGCACGACCATATTGCACATCCCTTAATCCTACCCAATACCTAAACTTAACAACTACTATACTATTAATAAGCAGTAATTAGGAGTTTATTGAGGCGAAAGTCATAGTTAATAGTCGCAGGTTTGATTCCATGAATGCATGAACTGAGAAAAATGTAAACCTTGAATGCAACTGCTTTGGATAAAAGCATCTGCCAAATTAAATTTAAATTTAAAATGTGCTAAAAATAAAAAGAAGTTTGCAAAGAAAAAAAAAAAAAGTTTGATTTTGTAAATATTTTTTTCTGTTGAAAGACAAACAAATAGTGATGAATGCCAAAATATTAAATGCCAAAGATGTATATTTACTGAGTAATCCATTATTTTGCAGAGGGGGTCAAAATGACAATTTTCACCTGAGATTTGGAGCCAATTTACAGGGGTGTAAAAATAACTTTAGAAAGATGGCAGCAACATTATTTTATTTTTACACAGAGATTGGTAGGTCTATTAGTAAAATCTGTTGACTTTCGCAATCTTTTTTTCATAATATGCTAACAGTGACAGTTCAAAAATGTTAAAAAGCACTTCTTGTGTTTTGTGCCTCAAGTTTGCATGCCTGCAACTCATGACGTATTAAAGATATCTTAATACCCTTTTAGATTCTGGTTCTAAACAAACTTTCCTTTTGTTATCTTCATTTTAAAGGCTCTCGATGGTTCAATCCCAGAGATATGGAGATCTTAATGCAGCTCCATTAGTAAATTGGTAAATTGTACACATTTTCAGTGGTCAAAAAAACAAAATGGGTCACTTTGCATACAGCTGATACTTTTTTCTTTTAAAGAGGAATATCTGAAGAACAAATAATGTTGAAACTAAAAATGTATCTATTTATGTTTGTTTTTCGACAGAAACAATATTATCAAAATTAAAAATTTGAGCCGGGGACCTCTGGTTGATTTGACGCAGAATGACCCTAGGGTATAATGAGACCTGGACAACTTGGACGTGTTTTGTACCACTAACACACACACACACAGACACACACAGACACACAGACAGACAGACACACAGACACACACACACACACACACACACACATACACAGACACACAGACACTTACACTGACATTTGCACTCTCTCCTGTGTAATTCATCCCGAGAAAAGAGGAGCTCCAGCAGACATGATAGTGCACTTTACTTAAAAGAGAGATTTTTCTCTTTTGACCCAGATGTGGCCATTTGTGAGGGCTGCTTTAGACTACTGCAATATTTTAGGTCAACACCCAGCCTGACACATACGACTGCAAAAAAACTCTAGACTAAAAGAGACAGCGAGAGAGGAATGAGTGAACGAGGGGTTTAAATCACAGCTAAAGATGTCAGGCGTGACAGCTCCCTCCTGTTCTTTTGAATGCCAAGAGCTCAATCAGTACATATTTCATTTGCTGATAAAAAAAAAAAAAAAAAAAAAAGAGAGCGGCAGGAAGATCTAAGTATGCCACCCCCAACCGGCCCATTAAGACAGAAGATGCTAAGGCCTAAAATATACTCAAATGCAACTATGTGAACGTAGATGAAATTATTTCACTTAACGTTTTTAGATATGTCCCCACAATTCAAGGCACAAACATTTAATCGCCCACTTGAGGTTTTTTTTTTTTTTACTTATGGAAGCTTGTTTTTTTCCGTCATTAAATAAAAAATAAAAAAGGTAAATTGCAACTTTTTATCTCACAATTCTGACTTTTTGTCTCGCAATTGCAAGATATAAACTCACAATTGCGAGTTATAAAATCAGAATTATGAGTTACAAAGTCAGAATCGCGAGTTTTAAAGTCAGAATTGTGAGTTTTTAAGTCAGAATTGCGAGTTTTAAAGTCAGAATTGTGAGTTACAAAGTCAGAATTGTGAGTTACAAAGTCAGAATCGCGAGTTTTAAAGTCAGAATTGTGAGTTTTAAAGTCAGAATTGTGAGTTTTAAAGTCAGAATTGTGAGTTTTAAAGTCAGAATTGTGAGTTTTAAAGTCGGAATTGCGAGTTACAAAGTCAGAATTGCGAGTTACAAAGTCAGAATTGCGAGTTTTAAAGTCAGAATTGCGAGTTACAACGTCAGAATTGCGAGTTTTAAAGTCAGAATTGTGAGTTTTAAAGTCAGAATTGTGAGTTTTAAAGTCAGAATTGCGAGTTACAAAGTCAGAATTGTGAGTTATAAAGTCAGAATTGTGAGTTTTAAAGTCGGAATTGCGAGTTTTAAAGTCAGAATTGTGAGTTTTAAAGTCAGAATTGTGAGTTTTAAAGTCAGAATTGTGAGTTTTAAAGTCAGAATTGTGAGTTACAAAGTCAGAATTGTGAGATTTAAAGTCAGAATTGCGTGATAAAAACTTGCAATTGCCAGAAAAAAAAAGTCAGAATCTCGTCTCTCTGCAGGCTGAAGAGTGTCTCGTCTTCTGAGAAGAAGTGTTTTAATCTTTTAAGTGGACAGTTCTTAAATAAAGAACTCTAAGAAGTATTTTGTCAAGGCCATACATGCATTTTATACAACGTAAGAACGCTAGAAATACTCCAACCATAGGGTGACAGTGCTTTATGAAAAAAGCGATACTCACTTGTTTATCAGAGATCTTGAAAGAGCTTCTAGCATAGTTCTCAAACTTCTGTTCCGTCTTTGGAAGTGGCCTCCCCTGTTTCAGAGAAACATATTTTTGAAGAAATGAAATGGCCCTTTTTCATCACTTGTGTCTCTCTGCTAAGTGTTGAGATCATCCTGACTCGGAGCCAGAGCGCTGCTGCGGTGATGAACAGGGTGAGTCGTTGGGTGTTGGACGCACTTCAGTGAACTCACATTTTTTTGTGGCCTTCACAGTAATTCCACTTCCCCTTATCTACAGCAGACCGAATGAAATCACATGGACACAAATCATCATATCTGCTCAACACAATCCATCCGCTGTATCCTTCCAGTTTCAAACTAGATATTACCGCACAACATACTAATCATCTCACTCTCCAGTTTCTGGAGCTTCTAAAAAGTGTGCAGCTAGTGTAAAGATGGCTTAAAGAATATTACAGCTTTTTTTTTTCTTTTTTTTTTTCCCAACATGCTCTCGATTACCACATACAATAAGTGACCCATCCCTCAGTATATACACTACCATTCAAAAGTTTGGGTCAGAAAGATTTAAAAAAAATATATATTATATATATATATATTCAGTAAGGATGCACTGAAATGACCAAAGATGATAGTAAATATATTTATAATGTCACAAAAAAAATAAAATCCTTTTCAAATAAATGCTGTTCTTTTGAACTTTCTATGTACTAAAGAATCCTGAAAAAAAAATGCATCAAAAAAATATTAAGCAGCACCACTGTTTTCAACATGTTTCCATCCACCTATTTTTATCCGCATTTTGGGATATTGCATCAAATATATTGTTTGAGTCGGATACATTTTTAATCAGTTAAGAAAACATGCGCATAAGCTACGATGGAAACACATTCAACAAATAAGTTCCTCGATGCGCATCAAAACGTCACGTGACTTCATGTTATATGATGGCATAACTGTACTAACCAGCAAACCGATCTCATTGCACAGCATCTGAAAGCTGTTTTGGTTGTTCCGAAATGCCCGTGGTTCGGTATATTTACTTTTAGAACTGTCTTACATGATACCGTTTAGCAACAGCAAGATAACATGTTTATTCTATCTAACGATCAATTTGTGCATATTTTACAAAGTGGCTATTTTTTTTATTTGTGTAAACCCCAGTGATGGGTAGGTTAAGGGGTGGGGTTAGGGGTAGGTCATTTGTGCGAATTCATATGAATTTAGAAACTTGGAAAATACATACGATTTAACAAAAAGGTCGTATGAATTTTTACGAATTAGCCACCTCATAAAATATGTACGAATTGCCTTGAGATTGGGTTGGTTTATTGCATTTTGTCTGCACGCTCTGAGGCGCAAGTAATTTATTATATACGGAAATTATTATATACAGTGGCTTCTCCTACTTTTCTTAGTGATATTAAGCACCAGTTATCATCAGGAACTGATGAATTTGTTCTCTTCGACTCACTGGATGGAAATGGTGCTTTATTCGCAAATGTTTTATGCAATATTCCAATTTTGCGCACATGTTAAATTTGCAACTTTGAATGGAAACATAGCTATTGATTGACTGATGTTTCTTGAGCAACAAATCAGCATATATTACAATGATTTCTGAAGGATCATGTGACACTGAAGATTGTAGTAATAATGCTGAAAATTCAGCTTTGCATCACAGGAATAAATTACATTTTAAAATGTATGAAAATAGAAAAGAGTTATTTTAAATAGTAATATTTCACAATATTACTAATTTTACTGTTTTTTGATCAAATAAATGCAAGCCTTGGTGAACAGAAGAGATGTCTTTCAAAGATCCCAAACTTTTGAATGGTTGTGTAAATGGTGCTGGCGAGAAAAGAGCATCTGTATATTTTAAAATCAAATATTGCATATGTTAAAGGGGTCATATAAAGCCACTTTTACAAGATGTAAAATAAGTCTCTGATGTCCCCAGAGTGTGTATGTGAAGTTTTAGCTCAAAATACCCCACAGATAATTTTTTATAGCATGTTAAATGTATCACATTTTGAGGGTCAGCAAAAACGCTCTGTTTTTGCGTGTGTCCCTTTAAATGCAAATGAGCTGCTGCTCTCAAAAAGAAGGCGGAGTTTCAAGAGCTCGTGTTAGCAGCTCTGATTACCTCACTCAGACTCACTGAAAATGTCAGAAACTGTTCAGCCTTTTATGTTGGACAATGATGGAGAGACTCAAGAAGAAGTGACAACATGTAGAATGCAACAGGATGTTTCTGAATGGCTAGTTGATTCATTTATGTAGCTGATGTGGAGTTAACTATCTTAAAGTCAATGATTAGCATATTCTGTCATGATAATCTATAAATCGCTCATGTAGGAACTGTTGTAAGATCCTACAGAGCCAGAGAATATATGCTGCATGAAGAATAGAACAGGTATAGTTTAGTTTAATTATGGTTATTACTTATGTTGTCATCTTGCTTTATGACATGCTATTGCATTTGTGTTACTGCAATAACATGGCCTCACCCCTTTGTTGTGTGTTCTCGGGGGTGGGGTTTATGCAACTTTTAGGGTTAGTGATGTCTCCCTTTGCACTGAACTTTGCAGATGTTGTTTATGCTCTAACAGCAACATTACACACTAACTAAAGTTAAAAAAAAAAGTGAAATCATAATCAACCACCCCTTTAAACATTTACGTGTAGTGTTGTACTTTTGACTGCTGGGATTCCTACTTGTATTGTTCGCTTTGACAAACTGAACACATGCGGTAAATAAACACACATTAAGATAACAGGGGGAAAAATCCTATAGTATTATAGCATCTAACTGTCATGGTGTGTTTGTATGCAATCATGCAACATTACAAGGATCAGTATCAGTTTCAAAAACATACCGATACCATGAGAGGCTCACAATGATCAGAAAGGTTCTTGTGAGGCTGAGGATGTGAGGATGAAGAGGGTTAGTGGTCAGGGGTACTGAGTGAATGTGCATTTGGGAATTGATTGAGGAAATGAGCAGGTGGACTCAGAAAGGCTGGTTAATCCCGATATGTTGATGTCATATAGCTGGTCATTCCCCCTCCGGCCTTCAACTCAGATGCCTCATTAACATCTGACCATCTCATCATCTGCTAAGTCAGCGTACTTACTGTTAACTCACGGCACGTGTGTGTGTGTGTGTTTGTATGCATGTTGGGGATAAAGCATGTGTGTGATTACGGAAAAGAAATTGATCCACAGTTAACAGAGAGACACATTTTAATGCAGAAGGGAATTTGATGAGTATTCATACCTCTTTAGCTGCTGTTGTAAGTTTGTTTTTGACCTCACTCAGGCTGGGAGTGCTGGGACTCTTCCCAGAAGGCCCTGCTGCAGACTTGTCTTTTACTTTCTGTGGTGTCTGTAAATAAGAAAAATGCAAATCCTGTTAATCTAGACATGTCAGACACACAGCAGAGCCAAGTGTCACACATAAATAACAGACATAAATAACATACAACAGCTCCTTGACTTATTTAGCCCTGTTAACCAGTGCACTAATGACAGAACCTTTGACAAATTTAGAGGGGTACAAATAATTATTGTATTGCTTCCATGCAGGAGAGGACAAGCCCAAAGCTCTCAGATGCGGCAATGGGATGGACGCTCTGCCAAGAGGAGGAATAAAAAACTTGTTGTTCAGTGACAAGACCCATATTTCCAAACACCCTCATGTTAAGGCCAGTGTCATGAGAAATTGAGTCCCCCCCGGAGTCGGGTCTCCTTTAGGACCCAGGCGGTAATGCATGATCAAATGTTGTTATCATGATGTCTTGACTAATTATAACCTATTTCACTACTGTATGATGTTTATTACATTAAGTGCACAAACAACATGCTTGAAATATAAAATAAATGCCTATTGCATAATAAAACAAACTGGAAACAGATGTTGGAAGCAAAAAACATACCTAATAAGCTAAGCTAGCAGGCTAATTGTGACTCCCAAAGTCTGATTGGATTGTGAAGTGCCTTAAAATTCCCACCCCTACTACTCTAAAAAATGATTGGTTAAAAACAACTCAAGTTGGGTTGAAAATGGACAAACCCAGCAATTTGGTTGTTTTAACACAGCGGTTTGGTTAATTGTTTGCCTGGTAGTTTTGTTTAATTCAAATATTGTCTAAAATTTACTGTATTGCTTGCTTAAAATCAACCCAAAATATGTTGGAAAATAACATTTATTCATTGTTTAATAAATTAACGTTTATCAATAAGTTTAATGAATAATAATTAAACAATAAACATTTATTAAATTGCTTATTAATAAATTTTCACCTTTTGATTATTATTGCCTCTAGTAATTATGTGTCTGGTTTTCAGTTTCCAATTTTGGGTTCATTTTAAGCCAGTATAGTCATTTGACCCAACCGCTGGGTTTGTCCATTTTCAACCCAACTTGGGTTGTTTTGAACCCAGCATTTTTAGAGTGTACAACTCTGCAACAAATATTTAACGGCTACAGTGCATATTTCTCAGTAAAATGGAATCATAAAAAGAAATACAGAGGAAATGTCTGAATTAATTCTTTTAACAATATGCAATTTTTTATCCTTTCTACCACAGACATACTAGTGGACAGAAAATACTGTATGCATTCTTCCACCTTACACACTGTGAAGGATTTTTCAGGTTTTAGACAGAGTTGATGTATGAAGTCAGTGTACCTCAAGCACACACACAGGTGCTGTAGCAGATGCTAGAAGCATCTCCTGTGACCACTTGTGATCATATTTCGGAGGGAGTGTCTCTGATTTTGTGACTACATTGGATGGTAATTCGCTTTCAAAGCCAGCAAAGTTTACCAGGTGTAAACGCAGTCTGTGTTGTGCTTTGAAAGTAAATGCTTTACGTGCTCACTGATGCTCTGTCATAGTATAGAAGGTCAGAGATATTATGAGGGCAAATGTCTGTATTATTACAACTTCACTAAAGAATCTGGTGTCCACCCTCTAAAAGAGCAGGTCTGTGTCTGCTCATGGGGCACAGGTGTGTGTCCAGCTTTCAGCAGAAAGATACTGTCCTTCTGCAGACTGATGTAAGCTCACACACACACACACACACACACACACACACACACACACACACACACACACACACACACACATGTTTGTTTTTGTGAATTGTGGGGACTTTCCATAGACTTCAATGCATTTTACACTGAACAAACTGTACATTCTATCCCCCTACCCTGCCCCTACCCCTAAACCTAACCCTCACAGGAAACTGTGCAAACTTTTACTTTTTCACAAAAACTCATTCTATATGATTTATAAACCCATTTACATTGTGGGGACCGCTGGCTGGTCCCCACGATGTAGGTGAACTCAGGTTTATATTACATCATGGGGACATTTGGTCCCCACAATGTAATATAAACAAAAGCACACACACACACACACACACACACACACACACACACACACACACACACACACACACACACTAACTCACAGTGGCTTGTCCATGCATGCATCCCAGCCAAGAATCCACACTGATTGCAGGGTTACATTGATGGACAGAGCCTTGTTTTTCACAGCAAGCGAGAGAGAGAGAGAGTGAGAGAGAGAGAGAGAGAGAGAGAGAGAGAGAGAGAGAGAGAGAGAGAGATGCTAAAATAAGGAAGAAATGAAGATGGAAAGCATGAAGTCTTCTAACATATGTGATTAAATGAATGCTTCAAATGACCTCAGAGGTGATGCAACTAAGACTTCTTGGGAGGTGTGTGTGTGTGTGTGTATATATATTTTGAAGCCCCCAAAAACTGCATCCATTCATCATAAATATAATCCATACTGCCCCAGGGTGTTAATAAAGGCCTTCTGAAGGGGAGCGATGGAATTTTATAAGAAAAATATCCATATTTAAAACTTTATTAACTAAAAAAAAAAATAGCTTCCGGCAGACGGCCGTATACATCGATTTGGGGCATAAGAGCTTACGATACTACTACATCCTGCATCATACGTTGCTTCAGAGGTTACTCATTTGGCACAAGTCGACTTGTGCAGTATGCGTACGGTCTGACGGAAGCTAATTATTTTGGTTTATAAAGTTTTAAATATGGATATTTTTCTTCCAAAAACCCATCGCTTCACTTCAGAAGGCCTTTATTAATATTTATGATGGATGGATGCGTTGGGCTTCTAAACAGGTCCCCCCTTCAACTACCATTATAAAGCTTGGTAGAGCCAGTATATTTTTTAAATGTTCGTCTGAAAGAAGATAGTCATATAGACCTAGGATGGCTTGAAGGTGAGTAAATCATTGGATAATTTTCATTTTTGGGTGAACTATCCCTTTAACACATTAATTTGATTAATTAGTTATAGGAAGAAAAAAAAAAAAAACGAGTTAAAATTATTGACGCATTTCAAAAATTGAATTTATCTTGGCATAGTTAAATAACAAGAGTTCAGTACATGGAAATGACATACAGTGAGTCTCAAACTCCACTGCTTCCTCCTTCTTATATAAATCTCATTTGTTTAAAAGACCTCTGAAGAACAGGCGAATCTCAACATAACACCGATTGTTACGTAACAGTCAGGATCATTAATATGTACGACCCCAATATTTGCATATGCCAGCCCATGTTCCCAACATTATGAAAGGCATTAGACAAGGGCAGCCAGTAACGTCTGGATCTGCACAGGTGAATCATCAGACTAGGTAAGCAAGCAAGGAAAATAGCAAAAAATGGCAGATGGAGCAATAATAACTGACATGATCCATAATAACATGATATTTTTAGTGATATTTGTAAATTGTCTTTCTAAATGTTTTGTTAGCATATTGCTAATGTACTGTTAAATGTGGTTAAAGTTACCATCGTTTCTTACTGTATTCACGGAGACAAGAGCCGTCACTGTTTTCATTTTTAAACACTTGCAGTCTGTATAATTCATAAACACAACTTCATTCTTTATAAATCTCTCCAACAGTGTAGCATTAGCCGTTAGCCACAGAACATAGCCTCAAACTCATTCAGAATCAAATGTAAACATCAAAATAAACACTGTACTTACGCGATTAGACATGCTGCATGACGAACACTTTGTAAAGATCCATTTTGAGGGTTATATTAGCTGTTTGAACTTTTTTTATGTTTTTTAAGGCAAGCGCAAGCTCCGTGGGCGTGGAGCACCAGATTTAAAGGGCCACACACCCTGAATCGGCTCATTTCTAATTATGCCCCAAAATAGGCAGTTAAAAAAATTAATTAAAAAAAATCTATGGGGTATTTTGAGCTGAAACTTCACAGACACATTAGGGGACACCTTAGACTTATATTACATCTTTTAAAAAAAACGTTCTAGGGCACCTTTAATGCACCCGCCCCACCACAGACCTATGTAGCTCATCTTAAAATATAATAAGTTGGTTGATAATGAACATGAAGCAGGGCAACAACTCACTGAATGAAAGAGCCTATAGAATGCAGTTAGAACATCCCTAAAATGTAAGATATCAGTGCAAAAATGCCCCTGTGTGAGTTGTCTCATATTTATATCATGAGTTATTTATAGCATTAGTGCAAATGTGATATTGATTTTATACAACAGTTCAATAAATAAGTTAATATTGTGTTATATTTTAGACACATATTGTCTGCTTCTAATCAATTTTGCCAACGAAAATATTACCTATAAAGCCAGAGCAGAACTTCTGTGCTTCTCCGAGCAACACACAACGGTTTATCCACGTTTTGAGCAAATCAATTGGGTGAACCAATGATCGAATGGCCCATTCATAAAGCGAGCCATTTACTTAATTCCTGAATGAATCAGCAGTTTGAACAAAACAAATGAATGAATGAATGACTTACTCATTTAGACTCAATTTACTTATTCATCTAGACTCAATCATTTTACCACCACCTACTGGCAGTTTTAGTTTCTTATTTAGAGTACACTCTAAAAAATGCTGGGTTGTTTCAACCCAAATTTGGGTCAAATATGGACAAACCCAACCATTGGGTTAAAAAATGCATTAAAAAAATTAACCCAATGGTTGGGTTTGTCCATTTTTGACCCAAACTTGGGTTGAAACAACCCAGCATTTTTTAGAGTGTATCATTTCATAAAAAAAACAACAACAACAACAACAACATATTAATAAAAAAATTATAATAATAAAAAATAAAGTTATAGTTCACAGAAAAATTAAAATTTCTGGCAACATTTAATCACCCTCATGGCTGTTGAAGCCTAAAAGTTTGTGCAATAAATTCCATTTTGAATATATATATATTTTATTTTTCCTAAAGCTACTTTTTGTAATGTCTATTTGATACTTTTCTCATTTACCACAATAATGACTTTAAATCATCTTTTGGGGGCCATTTCTCAGCCAAATTTGATGTGCAATTAATTTGCGATTAATTAGATGAGACCAAAATGAGATCTTTTTGGTGAGTACACTTTTGGGGCCAGATACAGTGCGAAAACAAAACAAAAAAAGAACTGGGTTTGGTTTCCCTTAGGTCTATGTTTGGTTCTTTCAAAGAGTGAATACAACTTAAAACAAATCATCTCTGGACCCATCAGGACATACACTGTGTAAGTTCAAGGCGATCAGGTAAACATCCCTCGAGAATACTCCAGAACTTTTGGTCGTGCTAGATGAAAGCGGGAAGTGAGAGAGGAACATAAAGTAAAGGACAATGTCTTCCAGTCTTGTGTGTAAGAACAAAATAAATAATCCCCTTTTCCTCTGTAGCGATTGACGAGCATGCGATAGATCAAAAGGTATCAGATTAAAGGACAAATGCACTCACAACACACACACACACACACACACCATACTGGCAGAGGGCCAGAGAGGCCCGGTGTGGTGCAGTCATTATATAGCAGGGCGTTTTTGTGTGTTGGGAAAGGACAGCTGTAGAGTTAAGACAGCTGACAGACAGAGAGTGCAGCGAGCTTTTTAATCTACGCCAGACACTGATTACAGATGCCAGGGGACGGCACTTAATCATTAGCACGCTAGCATTTGATGTAATCAGCTGTCCTCAACACACACACACACACACACACACACACACACACACACACACACACACACACACACACACACACACACACACACACACACACACACACACACACACACAGTAATGATCGAGCACATAACTTCAAAACTTTACTGACCTTTAACAATCAGGGACATTACAAAGGATCTTGCACTTTATTCGCAGCTCTATTACACTAATGTAGTTATGTATGTTATGACAGGTAACCGTCTCTGCTACCTAACAGGAATCGACTTTACAAGTGTTCATATAGAAGTCATCTCTTCTCTGCACCCATTGTCAAAACATCTAACGTATTATGCCACACTTATAACAAGATACTCATAAATCTAGTCTCGTATTTTTGCCTTGACAACTGAATTTCCTCCTTCTGACTGAAATATTAAGATTATATTTTTTTGTAAATATACATTGTAAACCCTAATGCTCAAAATAATTAATTGGTTTGAGTAGGACAAACTTAATTTAAACAAATTAGTTCAGTCAGATTAACTTTTATGAGTATTAAGCACTTTCTTTTTCTTTCAAGTTCACAGAACTGATATATTTTAAGTACATTGAACTGTTTCATTGTTTTACGTTTTATGAACTTATTTCTTTTAATTTAGAAGAACTTAAGTATAACTGAATCTGGCCCGGGATTTCTATTTCCCAGCATGCTTTGCCCATGACACTCAAAAGGGAGAGGAAATGCTAAAATTAAAGTTTTATATAATGTTTTTGTGCAAGATTAATGTTAATTGGGAGATTTAGTAGTGATTAATGTTTTGTTATGATAATTTAGAAGAGTTTCTGTTAATGTGGGTTTTTAAAGAGTTACCATCATGGTGACAAGTGGTGCATGTGGCTTGGTTTGAGACAAAAACTATAGATAAAGACCGTTCACTCCTATTAGTTATGAATGGGAGAAATTGCAACACGCAATATGGAGGAATACGTCCTGCCTTAAAAGTAAAAGAGCCAACTGCTGATTGATAAAGTCATTGCGTCACTGCAGCTGCCATTGGAAGCTTTAGTTAGGACTGCACATGCACATTGGCTCGTCTAGCCTGAAAAATATATATATTTTTTTAATGCCATATGAGTATAAGAAACAACATTTATGGGACAATTCATGTCAGAATTTGTTGCCAATTTGAAATATGCTATTTGATTTTTGGTGAATTCAAAAATTTCAGGACTTGGACTTGGAAATTGGACTTGCCCGGAGGCATTGCAAATATCGCCGCTAGCTGAACAGACTTTCAGGACCTTCAACCTTTCAGAAACTACAACATGCTATTTTTAACATGTGAGCAAATTATTGAATTAGCTTGTTATCCCTAGCTAATTTTACACTAATAAAACATTCACATTGAGGTTACGTTAAATATTTCAGATAAATGTATGAATTAGTATGTAAATAACTGATTGCCTCAAATTTGAGTTTTGCCAACTTATTGGGGCTTGCAGTGTACTAGCGGTCAAACACTGGAAGTTGGTAACTTTTTGTAATTTGAAAGAAGTTGCATTCATTTGATCCAAAATACAGCAAAATATTACAATTTAAATTTTCACATCACATGATCCTTCAGAAATCATTCTAATTTGTTGATTTGGTGCTCAAGAAACATTTCTTATTGTTATCAAAGTTGAAACAGTTGTGCTGCTTAATTCTGTGGAATCTTTTTTCATGAATCTTTGATGAATAGAAAGTTCAAAATAACAGCATTTATTTGAAATAGAAATCTTCTGCGGCACTAGAAATGTCTTTACTGTCACTCCGATTCATTTAATGTGTACTTGATGAATGAAAGTATTAATTTCCTAGGGTGGCATAAAGATTATTAGCATTATTCAAAATAAGTATATCAAAATCACCTGTCAAATAAAAGGTGAGTACACAGGCCATTATGCTGAAAAGAGGTAGTCAAGTGACCAACCCCAATTCACTTTTTTTACACAACAGTGGTGCGAATCTGAAATCAGATTATACAAATGTACAAAATTATAACACTACCAGAAATCAGCCAATCAGCATGAAGACCGCCATTTGCTTTCACAATAAGATGATCAATGAACAGTCTGTGTGTGTGTTATGGCTGAGGTTGACTAACAAAACAAAACCAACTGGACTTAATGCATGAATATTCTTGTATACTTTATGACAGCCATTCACAGATGAAGGCATCTTACAGTTATGTGCCATTCTATTGTACTAAACTTGTTTCTACAGGCAAATACAGTCTTACAAAGCATTCCACAACTGTTCGAGCGTGTCATTGTGAAATGCAAGTGATTTCTCTTCATGCATTCATACAGATATACAGCACTCCTTTGGGAGAATGTAAAGAGCCAACCACGCTTTAATGACAGAGCACTCAGTTTCCGCTCGCCTCATGGCCTGCAGGGACACCAAGCCCTAATGATTTCTAATGGCAGAGGAGTGGCAACCGGAAACAAGGGTGTGAGAAGGACGAGTAGGAGTGGCCGACCGGAAGCAGAAGTGTAAAAAAGTGCCAGAGTTTTAGAAAGATGGGAGGATGTCTGCTTGACTGTCTAATCTCGTCAGGTGTTTTAACAACCACCGCCTTGCACCAGAACATAGCCATTATGGAATTAGCCAAATGTGGGTGCACACACACACATACACACACACACACAGCCCCCCGGGGTGTTTCTATAACAGTAGGTAATTAGCGCTCCTCACGTCAGGCATCTAAGATGCTAATAACATGCTTACCGAGTCTTACATTGTTAGGTCAAGTGAACTGCCAAGGGGGGTGCAATGGGAAACTCATTTAGACATTATGTGGATGCTTACGTGTTAAAGGTGGTCTGGGTTTGAATGCCAAAACCAAAGGTCACCCTGTAAAGGTATAAATCTGTCCTGAGGGTGTGTGTTCCAGGGGTCAGAGGTCGGACAAATTTAGTGGTGAAAGTTTAGTCTTGCTTTTGTTTGTCACCTGTCTTTCTTGTCACCCTCAAAAATCACCTCTTAGGTAATTGGTCATCGGGTATGTGAAATCACTTTGGGATGTTTGAAAGGCAAAGCCTGATGGACATTTACGAGCATATTTCAATCTGGTAATTTCTTGAGCACTCAATAGAGCGCAACAGTGACCGCCCACTTTTTAATTGTTCCTGGTTAAGGATTTTTTTATTTCATTAATTTTCCCCATAGGAATTTGAAGAGCTCTATGATGAATTACTAAACAATTATTAGTTAAAATTATTTATGAAAAATTGATTATTTCTTAAGTATTTTGGAACTCAGAAATAGAACTAATGTACAAGTCTAATGTACGTGTCTTCTCTTGGGACACTGCGAATAATGTAATCGAATCAAAAAATATGTCGGTACAATATATTGACTACAACACTGGTAAGCCACTGATTACAAGTATTATTTGAAATCATTTTATTTTAACTGACAGAAAAGATTATAAAATATAGTCAGACCCTTTCATTTTTTCACATTTGTTATGTTGTAGCACTAAAATGCTATTAAATTAATGTTTTCCACATCAGTCTACACTCCATAAACCATTATGACAACACAATGAATAAATTTGCAATAACTTTGCAAATTTATTAAAGATAACTGAAATATCACATTGCATAAGTATTCCGACCTTTAACTCAGTACTTAGTTGAAGCACCTTTGGCACAATATTATTTTAACTTCCAAACAGTGTATTTGAAATAATACTGAGTCCACCTTTAAAGTAAATATTATGCGACTATGCATTACTTTACGGAAAGCTTACGACCTACTATATGTACTGCCTTAAGAACTAATGGTGCAACCAAATAAAGTACAGAGTTAGTTACAAACTATCTAGTAGTTACTAAGCTTCTAGCGTAAACTTTATGTTGCGGTTTAAGAAGTTACGAATGGTTGGTGCAGCCTAACCCTGGTTGTTCCATGGGGCTGATATATTCATGTGATCAAAGCTGAATTTTCAGCATCATTACTCACATTCAGCATCATGTCAAGCCCTACCCTGTTTGTTCCATTTAAGAATCATGGAGCCTTTCCCAGATCCAGACCTGTGCTTAAACACAATCCTGTTTCTGAGATCTGCAGCCAGTTCTTTTGACCTTGTGGTTTGATTTTTGCTCTGACATGCTTTTCACACTAATTTACTCCAATCAATGCATAGAAACATCTCAAAGATGATCCAGAGAAATTGGATGTGACTGAGCTAAATGTCAAAGGTCATGGCAAAGGGTCTGAATACTTATGTCAATGTGATCTCAGTTTGTCTTTTATTTTTAATTAATTTGCAAAGTTTCCACAAATCAGTTTTTTCCCTTGTCATTATGGGTTATGGGGTGTAGATTGATGTGAACATTTTAGCAAATGGATGCAACAGATCCTTTAAGTCCTGTTGCGAGGTGGGGCTTCCATGGATCGGACTCGTTTGTTCAGCACATCCCACATATGCTCGATTGGATTGAGAGCCTGGGAATTTAGAGGACACCTCAAACTCGTTGTGCTGCTCCTCAAACCATTCCTGAACCACTTTTGATTTGTGGCAGAAGCATTATCCTGCTAAAAGAGGCCACATCCACCAAGGAAAACCGTTTCCATGAAAGGCTTTCAAGAGCCTTGGCCGCCCATGACCCTGTCGCCGGTTCACCACTGTTCCTTCCTTGGAGCACTTTTGATAGATCCTGACCACTGCAGACCGGGAACAACCCACAAGAGCTGCAGTTTTGGAGATGCTCTGACCCAGTCGTCTAGCCATTACGCTTGTCCATTTTTCCTGCTTCTAACACATCAACTTTGAGGACAAAATGTTCACTTGCTAGAGAGAGAGAGAGAATGTATGGAGAAATTGAATGAGATTTTTACTTCCCAATGGTTGCGCTCAACTTCTCTCTAAAGTTCACAGTGTTCTTTTGTTCCATCTGGATGACCGTTACCTCTGGTTATGTCTTTGAAGAATCCTCACTGTGCGTAGCGTTCCTGCTCCTGTGTCTTTCTGATTCAGCACCACAATTATGGTGAAAAAATCTACTTCAAAGAAAATTTAACCCCACGCAACTGCATGTGCACCGGTCAAAGGAGGAAAAAAAATGTGATTAGAAGAAAGTCTGGTGAACGCATTTCAAATTCCCAACATCGGTCACCATGCCAGAAGGCTGTGGCTTTGAGAGTAGTTTGTTGTTTTAAAGCAGACCACAAATGACCCTTCAAATTGGACGTTTTGGGATTGTTGCCACCAGCAGCTAGTTAAGAGTGCTTCACCATTTCCTTGCATGGGAAAATACGATGTCCCTTTTCCATGATCTAAAAGAAAACCTTTGAATGTCAAGATGTTTTTCTCAAATACGCTTGATTATTAAAAGTGTATTAAGTGCATTCACTCCAAAAAAAGATACTGAAATAATGGCTTTGGGATTGTCGTGTCCTCCCAAGACTGGGCGGTTTTCAGCTAATCACAGCTGGAGTTTTGAATGCTGTTGCACACATTTATCTTTAGGGGTACTGCTGGTCTAATTCACATTTTGCTTTTGGCGGTGTTGGTTGATCGTAAACAAAGACAGGCTGTCTCATTATCCCGTGGTTTTCTCTGTGAGGCTGCCATGTCGTCGGCATTCTAAACTGCACCTGGATGTTTGGTAAGAATTACCTCTGGCATCCAACGGTAGACCTTGGCTTTTGGTTGGCACGGCTTGGCAATTTGGAAATGGGATGTGGACTGAATACCAAAACCTGAAACCCAGACGGCTCCTGACCCAAATGAACTTATCCTGAAGTAGATCTGTGCAGTACGGTATATACCGTATGACCGTAAAATGTCTTTGAATGTACATCAGAACTTGTACTCGACTTGTATTGTGATATTATACCCTTACCATGACATAAAATGACTCAAAGCATCACTGATTTGAAGATTTTGTTCGTACCACCCACATTTATCCAGCAGTGTTGCTTTCTTTTTTTCCAAAGTAAATAACTTTAAACAATATACCTGATTTTGGGGCTTCCCTGATGTCTCCGCTTTCTTGTCTGAAGAGCCGTTCTGCTTATCTGCACTTTTCTTCTTCTCTGGGGTCTGGAAAAAGACATTGCGATCCCAGGTTAAAATGAGCAGAGAGAATATTTAACACGTGTCAAAGACAGAGCTGCTCCAGTCACCTGTCATGCTCAGTGTTAGAATCATAAGAGCAGATAATGTTTGTGAATTGAGTGATTCTGGTGGCTTTGCTCTTCGGTGATGTAACACAATACACTTCTCGGATGTTTTTTTCAGTGGGGCTGTCAAAGATCCGTGATGAAAGAGAGCAGTAATTTGTAGAAAGCGTAGCCTGTTTAGTCGTGGCCTGAAGGGACCACAGGACAGTGTCATAGCTCTATAACTCTATACAGTGGAAGAACAAAGACGAGTAAACAAAAGGATAAAATAAAGAAATCTGAATGGGAGAGTTTACACTTTCCATGAACCCTATATATGTATATATGTGTGTGTGTGTATATATATATATATAGTGTTCATATCTGTTACACTGTTTATTTAAGTTTTAATATTTTCTTCTATTTTGATCTTTTTATTATTTTATGTACACACATTCCAAGCTTTGGCAATATTGTACTATATGGTTATAATTACTCACAGGAACAAAGTTATAGTACAATATAGCACCTATACATAATATACAGTGTAGTACAGTCTAGTACAGTATTTCCCAACTAGTGTGCCGCGAAAGGTTGTCAGGTGTGCCATGGAAAATTACCAATGCCAAAAAATGTCAAATTTAATAAATTAAATTAAATTAAATTAAAGCTATACTAGTGTTGTCACGGTACCAAAATTCCAGTAATCGGTACCGATACCATGAACCATACCATACCAGTTCTCTGTACCAATTTCGGTACCACGGCAAAATCTGTTGGAACTATTTTACTATTTTATACAGCCTATTTTAAAAACACTGTGCACATATATAGGCTACCTCAATTAAATACATTTGAAATATATATATATATATATATATATATATATAAATAAATAAATGCTCAAACATCCATTTTGTACTGTTGAAAAAAAACAGCATATGCTGGTATGGTAGGTTCTGAAGCTGGTATGCTGGTTTGAGCTGGTTTATGCTGGTCCTAAACTGGTCCATGCTGGTCCCAAGGTTGGTCCTGGACCTTACCAGCATATGCTGTTTTTTTCAACAGGGGTAACAGACGTGCATGTTTATTTTAGCGATTCAGTCAGTGAAACAACACACTACAGCCTGTAAAACTATTAAATAAATATTGGTAAATTATGGAAACCTAAATAATAAGAAAGTTAAATATTATTTCAAAAAACATTCGTTATTTATTTCCACACAAAGACGCGTTATATAGCTTAAGTCCCGTTATTACTTTGATATAGCCGCTTTGTGCTTTGAGAGGGATGAAGGACACGAGCAGGAAAGAGACCATTTCTCTTTAATACAAGCAACTGACACTTGTTGTAAAAGGTCTGAAGAGCGAGTTTTATCCTCCGCAGGGGGAAGACATTCAGGCTATGTTTGATTTAGCGCTGACAGAGAAAACGAAAGTAAAAATCACCGGCGTGTGTGAAACGCGCTATACAAATAAACTTGACGTGCCTTATAAAGTCTAATAACAAGCACAAACTGTGTTCAATAAAAAATTGACGTGCAAGCAAAAATGTTTCTGTCCTACGGTGTTTTTTCTACTTTACCACAGTAAAGAATAGCCTATAATAGGCCTCAATGCGAACAAAAGAAACGTTTATAATCCCCTGCGTGAGTGAAGATTTGGGAAAAGAAACAGAGATTCCATGTGGAATAACTAATGGAATATTGTTAAATCCTCTGATAATCGGGTGACCAGATCGCGATTCGCAAAACAGAATACAAAGCTTAAATTTATGGACTCACGCACCTCTCTAATTCAGCATGAACCAAAATGTTTCCATGGCTGCGATGTCACATTTAATTGCTAACCTATTATTTCTTTTCTAAACAAAGCTTTGTGCTTCACTCGTGTCATATTCAAGTAAATACTGCCACAGTCCTATCAGTATAGGTACCGAATATACCCGAATTCTCTGTACCGGTACTACAGAAATGCTGGTATCGTCACATTTTCAAAATTTCAGTACCGACTTGGTACCGAAGTACCGGTACTTTTGACAACACTATGCTATACAATTAAGATTATATCATCAATGTCAGACGGAAACATCATATCACTATAGTCTGTCATTTTTGTTTTATTGTATTTTAAAAATCAATGCTATTGGTCATCCTTTATGCCTGTATGTGGGTTCTACAAATATTTAACCAATGAAAAGCCTCGTAACTCCATTGGCTCCTCAAACTGCCAGTCAATCCTCATAACTCAGCCCCGCTTCTTTCATGAATGGAGTGCTGCGGCCGCATGCAGTCTGGAGATCTCTGCTTGTTTGCAAAGCAAAGGTAAATAAAGAACTGATATTTAAATAAGTACAGCGTTTTCTTTACTCAAGAAACACTATGTCTTTAACGGCTAATGTTTTTTGTATTTAAAGAGCAGAGAAGAGTCTCAGTCTGGTATTTGCCATCTAGTTAGCTGTTACTGTTTTAAATATCCCGCTTCATCTATTATACCATGAGACTTTGTCCAAATGTATTCAACAAGAAAAATTGAGAGTCCATATAGCTACAATAAACTTTATAACCTTTAAGTTGATGAAAACGTAATGTGACGCACTTACTGCCTCAGCGCATTTTCATTGGTCATCTAAGCTTGATTTTCATAAAATGGTATAATGATGGCACATGCACGTGTTTGACATATATAAAGTCGCAATACCAACTTTGATGTTTAATTATTAAATAAAAAAAATTAAAAAATACCCGACTTAATCTCAAGTTTCACATGAAGTTAAATGTGAGCACTACTTTTAATATAATTTCAAGTTTGATACGCCATTTGAAGCAATGCATGTTTGTGCAATTCTGTTTTTTTAGTGAATTGTGGTGAGCCGTGGGATTTTTTGCTCATCAAAACTGCCAAAAAAGGTTGCAAACACTGGTCTGTTATACCTATTCATTATATAATAAAGGCGCAAACATGAATAAGCATGCATTATAATTTTTGAAAAAAATGTATTAGCCCACTTTTCTCATTCATAATGTGCAATTTGAACACTGGCATAACTTAATAATGCTTTTTATACAGAGTTTGTAGAAAGTGTTTCCAGCAAAATGAACAGTGAACGAATAAACAATTTAAAGGCCTGATGTGGACAGAGGTAGAGCACAAGATGGCTAAAGAAAGACAGCGAGAGACTGAAAAGCTGCAAGAAGGGAAGAAAGCGTTCAGGACGGAGGGATCAGAGGGGATGTGGAGTGTGTGACAGAAGTGCTCATCTGTCGTTCCCCCTCAGGGCAGGAATCAGTCCTCACAGAGCAGGTATGTGCCTGCTTTGATCTCTAAACACACATACAAAAACACACTGTCACGCTCTCTCAAACACTTAAATACACAGCAGGGTTACTGGGTTTTATTAGGGTTGTCAATTTCAGTTTAGTTCCCGAGTTTTAATGGTAAATAGTTTCGATTGTGATTTTATCTACCGTTCAAAAGCTTGGATTCAGAGAGATTTTTTTATATTTTTGACTTGTTTTATTAACCTCTCCAAGGCTGCATTTATTTGATCAATAATACAGTAAAAACAGTAATATTGTGAACTAATATCATATCTGTTTACTATTGTAATTATTGTAAAATGTGATTTATTCCTTTGATCAATGCTGAACTTTCATCATTACTCCAGTCTTCAGTGTCTAATATGCTGATTTGAACCATTTATTATTATCAATGCTGAGTTGTGCTGCTTAATATTTTTGTGGAAACCATGATTCATTTGAAATAGAAATCTTTTGTAACATTATAAATGTCTTTACTGTCACTTTTGATCAATTTAACACATAAAAGTACTCCTTATTCATATTCATTTTCTGAACCAAACAAACTTTTAGCAAGATCTGAGCTAGTTGAATGAGGCACTATTTTTCTACAGCTTATGCAGGTATACGATGACTGTAGCATTATACATTATTTATATCTATAATAATAACTATTATTATTATTATTATTTTATAATATTTCACTATTTACCTCTGGCATGTAAAAACAAACATAAAACCTGTCTGGTGTGGTTCTTAGACCAAATAAACCAAATGTCAAAAGTCTGGACTGCAAGGGGGAAAATTTTTATTTATTTTTTATTTTTTATCAAATTATACTCCTTCCATCATTTCTTCATATCAGATTCTTCACAGCAGATAAAAAGCCACATACTCTGCAGTTGTCAACACATGTATAAGAGGTAGAGGGAGAGATAGAGAGCAAGAGACGGGTAGACAGGTGAAGTCACACCGTGTACATGTGATCATTATGCTCCAGACAGAAAGAAGGTGTCTATGAAAACAGACAGATGAGTAAAGGATGCAAACAAGGTATGATAAAGATGACAGAAGACACGGAGGTTTTATAAATGTGACATGAGAGAGGAAGAATACATGTTATATGAAGAGACAGACAGAACGTAAAGTGATGAGATAATCACAGGTACTGATGAATGTGATAGGGGTAACTTCCCCTCTCTCTCTCTCTCTCTCAGGCAGAGACTGGCACCTGCTGGTCAATCTGGTGTTCAATTGAATTCATTCAGGACAGCAGTGGTAACATGCAGCAATGTAACACTACTGTTCAAAAGTTTGGGGTCAGTAAGACTTTTTTAATTAATACATTTATTCAGCAAAGATGCACTAAATTTATCAGAAGACATTTATAATTTTACAAAAGAAAGGCAAATAAATGCTGTTCTTTTGAATGTTCTATTTATCGGAATTCTGAAAGACAAATTAAAGCAACAAAAAGTGTTTTTAACATTGATAAGAATAAGAATTGTTTCTTGAGCAGCAAATCAGCATATTAGAATGATTTCCGAAGGATCATGTGACACTGAAGACTGAAGTAATGATGCTGAAAATTCAGCTTTGATCACAGGAATAAATAAAATATATTCAGATAGAAACAGTAATTTTAAATTGTAATAATATTTCACAATGTTACTGGATTTTCTGTATCTTTGATCAAATAAATGCAGCTTTGGTGAGCAGAAGAGTTTTAAAAAAATATTAAAAACCTTAACGACCACAAATTTTTGACAGGTTGTGTAATACACAGCATTTCCTCTTTCCTGATTCTATGAACAGCAAGAAACAGTAAGACTTACTTTTTGGGGGGTTTTGATGGGGCTCTTTTTAACTGTCTTTTCTTCTTTGTCGTCGTCCCTAAAAAGAAAAACAGACAGAAATGCAGACATTTCTTTGACTTTTATGAACAAATAAAAATAAAAATGTTCCCTCTCAAAGTGAAATCTGGTTCACTGAGAGTGTAAACCTTTTCTAGGTTTGTATAACTGAACAAACTAGAGTTCTCACTCTTCATCATCATCATCGTCATCATCATCATCTTCCTCGCTGTCCTCATCCTCATCTTCATCGGAGTCCATTTTCAGCTTTTTCTAAAAAGACAAAACACCATCATTGTAAAAAAAAGAAAGTATATTTTTTATAAAGCTGAGAGTTCTGCCACTATGATCTATTTGGAAGAGAGTGGTGAGCTGCTAGAGGCAAGAATAATCATACTATATTATTTAAAAAATAAATTAAAGGTTTAGTATGAAAGATATTTGTGAGACGACAGGAGCTAAAAAGAAAAAAAATTATGTTTGCAAAGTATTTTTGCAATTCCGCTAAAATCAGTGTAAGTGACAGCCTCTCATGGCTTATTGCTTCAATAAGAATTTTGGGATCATTTCAACACTCTGACAAAAGATTTCAAACAGTCTCTCTGAGTAACACATTAATGACAAGCTGTTGCTTGTCTCAGACACTTATCTAGAGGATTGAACAATGTATTGAACAATGCGTCTCTTTATTGAGATTCCATGAAAGTCAACTTGGCAACCTCACAGTTTTCTGGACACTTAGTTAAAACTTTTCATTTCTTAAGAAAAAAAAAAAGAAAAACACAGTATTTTTGTCTTTTTTCCAGTCCAAATATCTAAACATTCTTAAAGGGATAGTTCACCCAAAAATGAAAATTTGATATGTATCTGCTTACCCCCAGGGCATCCAAGATGTAGGTGACTTTGTTTCTTCAGTAGAACACAAATGATGATTTTTAGCTTCAACCGTTGCCGTCTGTCAGTCTTATAATGCGTGTCAATGGGAACACAATTTATAAGAGTCAAAAAATATTAATAGACAAATCCAAATTAAACCCTGCGGCTCATGGTGGCGCATTGATGTCCTAAGACAAGAAACGATCGTTTTTTGCAAGAAACCGAACAGTATTTAAATCATTTTTTTACCTCTAATACACCACTATGTCCAACTGCGTTCAGCACTCGATTAGTGAGGTCTGATCTTGATCTGACAACGGCAGCGATGTCTCGCGCATATAGTTCAATGAGTGCTAGACATCACTGTCGTTGTCAGAGTGCGATCAGACCTCACTAAGCGAGTGCTGAACGCAGTTGGACATAGTGGTGTATAGGGCTGTCAACTTTAGTCGTTTAGTCGACTAATCAGTCGATGCCGTTTTGGTCGACTGACATTCTCATTGGTCGACCAGTTGCAAGTTTTGTTTTTTTACCAATAAAGACATTTTCATTGATTTACTCCTTGATATTTATTCCTTTATTAGCAGTTATATATTACTGTATTCTAAATATAATTAGCCTATGTTTTATACCAAACTTTAAATGCTTTAATTTAGGTTATTTTATAACGACGCCACAGTTTAGCGCACCACATGAACACTCGGGAACCGCTCCTGTGGCTGGCTGCACTGCTGCTTCGCGCTCAGTAAGGAATATAGGTAGTTTTGCTGTATTCATTCAGTTAGAACGCTACATCCCTGCAACCTCCACTCCTGCAGAGCGCATATTTTCCAAAGCAGGATTTATTGTTAACAAGTCGAGGAGCTGTCTTTTACCCAAGAATGTGAACATGTTAGTGTTTTTGGCCCACAACATAAAAAAGGTGGACTAGGCCTGCAGATCTGTAAGTAGCCTTAACGGCTTTATTATGCTGACTCAATAGATTTTGACTCAATTTATTTGTATACTTGACGCGTTTGAAAATAGCCTATATAATGTAACAAAATGAAAATAAATCTATAGGCCTTCCTACTATACAGCCTATTATTATAGTGTTTTTTTTAAGGCTATTTTGGGTTTGTTTGTGTTTGTTTTAAAACGCCTAGATCGGTTGGACAAAAGTTAACCCATAGTTTTGAAAGTAAAGAAGAATATATACAGCCTGTATAATCGAGAGCATTTGTTTAGGATTTTTCATTATTTGGCAGTTTTATATTTTTTTTGTAGCGTGTGGTGTGGTCAGGTGCACGATTGTGACGGTCACTATAGACCTAGGACAGAACTCCTCACTTTGCAGATTAAAAAAATAACCTAATTTTCAAATAATTGTATTATTATTATAGTTTTATGTAATATTGATGTTTTTCATTGTTGTTTTATAAATGCTCTATTATAATTGCTTAATAAATGTTCAATCAAAAAAGACATCGCGTTTTTTTTTTTTTTTTTTTGTCGACTGATCGTTGCGCAGGACAGGATTTTGGTCAACTAAGCATTTCTTTGGTTGACTACAGCCCTAGTGGTGTATTAGAGGTAAAAAATGATATAAATAATGTTCGGTTTCTCGCACAAACCGATCGCTTCGTGTCTTAGGACATCAGTGTGTTGTCACGAGCTGCAGGGTTTAATTTTGATTTGTCTATGCATATTTTTTGACTCTTATGAATTGTGTTACCATTGACACGCATTATAAGACTGACAGACGGCAACGGTTGGAGCTAAAAATCATCATTTGTGTTCTACTGAAGAAAGAAAGTCACCTACATCTTGGATGCCCTGGGGGTGAGCAGATACACATCAAATTTTCATTTTTGGGTGAACTATCCCTTTAAATCAAGATACATTTAGTTGAGAAACAACATGACTTAAAGTTAAATAACAAGAGTTCAGTACATGGAAATGACATACAGTCTCAAACACCATTGTTTCCTCCTTCTTGTATAAATCTCATTTGTTTAAATGACCTCCGAAGAACAGGTGATCTCAACATAACAACGACTGTTACGTAACAGTCAGGGTGTACGCCCCCAATATTTGCATATGCCAGCCCATGTTCCCAACATTATGAAAGGCATTAGACAAGGGCAGCCAGTATTAACGTCTGGATCTGTGCACAGCTGAATCATCAGACTAGGTAAGCAAGCAAGAACAATAGCGAAAAATGGCATATGGAGCAATAATAACTGACATGATCCATGATAACATGATATTTTTAGTGATATTTGTAAAATGTCTTTCTAAATGTTTTGTTAGCATGTTGCTAATGTACTGTTAAATGTGGTTAAAGTTACCATCGTTTTCTACTGTATTCACAGAGACAAGAGCTGTCGCTATTTTCATTTTTAAACACTTGCAGTCTGTATAATTCATAAACACAACTTCATTCTTTATAAATCTCTCCAACAGTGTAGCATTAGCCGTTAGCCACGGAGCACTATCAAACTCATTCAGAATCAAATGTAAACAATATAACAGTATGCAATAATCTGACGCATGCATGACAAACACTTTGTAAAGATCCATTTGAGGGTTTTATTAGCTTTGTAAACTTTGTTTAGGCACTGTTTAAGGCAAGCACAAGCTCCGTCGGCAGAGAGCACGAGATTTAAAGGGGCCGCACAGCATAAATCGCTTCATATTTAATGATGCCCCAAAATAGGCAGTTAAAAAAATTCATTAAAATAAATCTATGCGGTATTTTGAGCTGAAACTTCACAGACACATTCAGGAGACACCTTAGACCAGTGGTCGCCAACCCGTCGATCGCGATCGATCTTTATCACTGTTCCAGTAGCTCACGAAAACAACAGAAATATGTGTGCAAAAATACATTACATTTCTCCAGTCTTTGTACTGTTTGTACTATTTTTGTACTTGTACTGTACCTTGTACTATTTATTTATTTTTCTGTTATTTTCGGGAGCTACTGGGACAGTGATAAAGGTAAATAGCCCATCATGTCCGAGTCTGTAAAACGGCCATAAACAAGAGGCCAGAGACGCTGAAGACAGATGCAAAGAGGAGACAATTCTGTAGCAGGCAGAGCAGCTCACTGTTTACGATGCTCGAAATATAGGAAGAAAATATAAATATTGAATTAGGGGTGAAGGGTTATATGAATGCATCTAAAAGTAATTACTGTCTTCAGAAAAATTTCGATGGTAATGGAATTTTATTTTCCTCTGATCTCCGAATAAAGTAGCTAATTATTAGCGCAGTTCAGCTTTGTTTACAGCGGTAACCAAGGAAACACTGTAGCGCTGCTCCATAAGCGGCACCTGCTGTCAGAGAGTGAATTTGCGTCTCATTCAGCCTGTTGTTTTTGTTTCAAGCTTTTTTGTGTAGCATATAATTTCACAAAGATAAAGTCAGACCTTTCAGTTTTTGCTTTAAATCTTGAAATTAAATCTCAATTAATTCAAATAAAAAAAAGGTGCTTGTGCAATGTGTAAGCATCTTTGTTTGGATTGTGATTAAAAAGCAGTGGTTCCCTCTAATTTCAAATGGCTATGTATTTTTGTTTATAATAATAATAATAATAATAAATATCTGCAACCAGTATCAGAATCAGCCAATTTGCTTGTAAAAATAAATAAATCAGAATCTAAATTGGTCATGATCTTGTCTTTCATAAAGGTCGAGGTCAGGGATCTTGGGCTTAAAAAGGTTGGTGACCACTGCCTTAGACTTAAATTACATCTTGTAAAAAAACGTTCGATGGCACCTTTAAGATATTAAGGGCCAGATTTACTAACAGCTTGCGCCAGCGCAAACCCTGGCAGTAAAATACTACTGTCGGGATTTACTACAGACACGCAGTGCAAAATTAGCAATGAAAAGCAAATTGCAAAAGCAAAATTAGCAAATTGTTCCGGGTAATTTCAGTGGAAAAGTGGCAAAAGTTTATTGTACCAAAAACAATCATAATTTAGTAGTTTTAATTATATAAATTTAAAGTGAGATTAAAAACAAATCACCTGAGGCACTTTAGTGAGTGTCATGTTGGACGGTCTTTTCACTGGCGATGTGTTATTCTCCTCTTCTTCCTCATCCTCATCATCTGATTCCTTTACACCTGGAAAAAAAAAAAAAAAAAAACAGAGATCTCCAAACTGTGGTTTAAATAAATACAATACAACTTCACAGGTTCATATGACAAATCCAGTCTGACATACGCAAGTGCTGCACTTGTTTAATATCCTGAGAATACTGACAAGCTTAAACTGTCTGAACAGCCTGCGCAAACATATGGAAGCCATTATATCCACGCAAATGGTGTCACATGGTGCTGGTTAATTCATTCTAAGTCCGTATGGAGAGTGCAGGGCCCTTTAGGAAGGCCGGATTAGTCCCTTGGACATCACAACAGGTACAGAGAAACATTCCATGAAAGAGGAGAGTAAACAACAGAGGCAAAAGACACACCTGGGAAATGGTCTTCCTGAACTCTCTGTTTTGAGTAGTCATGTTCAGCCCTAAGAAATGAGAAAAGAAGAATGGTACTCACTGACGAAATGCTGGCCGCTGATGTAGACTGGCCCCCCTCCGGACCGCAGGCGAAAGGACACAGGAGGCGTGACCTCAAAACCTCCCAGACTTAGCTAGAGGGAAAATGCAGATATACAAACAATAGCAAAAAGTTATGATCTACTTTTAAAACACAAAGAAAACAGTCCACAGACTGACATCAAACATCTTGAATTTACCACGTCGAGGATCTGTTCCAAAATCTAGTGAGCTGACTTGCTGTCTACTACCTACACTACTGCACTCTAAAAACTAATTCAGGGGACCTTTAGTTATTACTTAAATATATATATTGTCGTGAAATAAAAAATCAAGTTCTGAAATGCTGTTAGACTTTTTACTTGTAATTGTAATTTTATTGAGCTTGGATGACACACAAATTATGCCTATTAATTCGATATACTATCATGACTTGTCATAGTTTAACATTTTCAGTTAATCAAAAATGTATTTCATTTTAAGTTCTGTTAATGTAAAATACAATCTGATGACGTGTAAACGTGTTTCATTGTTTTGAGTTGTATGAACACTTCTTTTAATTTAGACTAACTTAAGTTAAGTGAAACTGGGCTGGGATTTATATTTCCCATCATGCTTTGCCCATGGCACTTGAAAAGGAGAGTAAATGCTAAAATTAAGTGTTATATAATGTTTTTTGCACAAGATTAATGGTAAGGGAGATTTAGCAGTAATTAGTGTTTTGTTATGCTAATTTAGAAGAGTTTCTGTTAATGTGGGTTTTTGGAGATTTACCATCATGGTGACAAGTGATGCTTGGTAAGGTCATGTTACATAGAAATGCGTTTTATTGTTTCCAAAAAGCGTCTTCACCTTACTTAAATCATTATGTTGGATCAACTTAAATGGTTGCGTTCATGTTGACAATTATTAAGTTCATGTTACTCAGAAATGTGTTTTTATTGTGGCAAAAAAAACATCTTCACCTTACTTAAAACTAGGGCTGCACGATATATCGCATGAGATTTTCACGCGCATTTCGTCAGTAAAGCCGGTTCCCTGATTACCGTTAAATCTCCATCACCTGCTTTCAAATGCAGCGGCATTTAATAGACAGAGCCGTAGATCACTGAAAAGCCACGCAATATCGCGTTCATTATCGAAGGCGATTCATCTGCGATATGAACGCGATATTGCGTGGCTTTTCAGTGATCTACGGCTATGTGTATTAAATGCCGCTGCATTTGAAAGCAGGTGATGGCGATTTAGCGGTAATCAGGGAACCGGCTTTATTGATGAAATGCGCGTGACAATCTCATGCGATATATCGTGCAGCCCTACTTAAAACATTATGTTGGATCAACTCAAAATATTGCTTTGAATTAATGTAATTCTCCCAATTGGCTTAAGTTAAAAATTCTAGTGGAAAACGTTAACATATTTTTTTTTTTTGTTGTTGAACCAATGTTCAAAATTTAGAGGTAAGAAAGATTTTTTTAATAAATACTTTCAGGATTCAACAAGACCAGGGAAGCCTTAAATTGATAAAAAAAAAAAAAAAAAAAAAAAATGACAGTAAAGACATTCATAATGTAACAAATAACTTACATTTTGAACTAAATACTGTTCTTTTGAACTTTCTATTCATCAAAGAATGAAAAAAATCCTGAAAAAAAATGTTTCACATTTTCCACACACACGCAAAAAAATATTAAGCAGCACTTAATAAGTACTGATAATAATAAGAATTTGTTTTTGAGCAGCAAATCAGCATATAAGCATTCACACTTGTAGTTCTGTTCTCTTGGTTCTTTAGGTACAGACCAAAAAAAGAAAATAATTCAGTGTTCACACTGTCATTTTTAACACCAAACCTAAATATACAAAACAAAAACCAGCTTTTATGACCAAAAATTTAAAACAATGTTGTGTGTGCCAGCTGACAACTCACGGAGAGCATACAAAATGTGTCAAAACAGCACCTGAAATTTCTCCTTTGCACACACAAATAAAGACCTGCTGCAAGGAGATGGGAGTTCCGACACCTTTACAGAACTGAAATGGGCAACATAGTGCCTAATTTGAAGAAAAGAAACAAGTATGCTTGAGCATTCTGTCCTTTTTAGGGTTGCACGTTGTGACATCACTTCCTGTTTTTGTTCGTTTATATGTCTTTAGTCCATGTTGCATGCATATTTCAGTTGAACCGCATCAGAGTTCGTTTGGAAGCGGTTTAAGACTCCCTGAAAAGTCCGCTTTTCAGGTGCGTGAACCAGGGTTCACATGGCAGCATTCACACTTAATCAAAAAAATCCCACTAACAGAGCAATCGCACCAGAGTTTGTTTTAATCGAAGTGTGAACACACCCTTAGAATGATTTCTGAAGGATCACGTCACGTGACACTGAAGACTGGAGTAATGGCTGCTGAAAATTCAGCTTAGTTTGCCATAACAACAAATTACATTTTTAAATTTATTTTAAATTGTAATAATATTTCACTAACTTTTTTAGGGCTGTTACTAACGATTATTTTGGTAATCAAGTAATCAGTTGATTATTTTGATGATTAATTGAGTAATCAGATTTTTTTTGTAATAAAAATTGAACTAAGCCTTTAAAATGATTTAAAATACATATATAATAATAGGAAATAATATTTGGTTCAAATAAACAAGAATATGTGGACAACATCAAAACAAGCTTTTATTTTGAAAACGCAATGAACAGTTTATTAACAGTTATTTTACAGCATATTTAGAAAATATTGATGTATTCTCCTGTGTTGGCGTAGATTTATAAATTATTTATCCTGCTGAAAGAGGCCACAGCCACAAGGGAATGCCGTTTCCATGAAAGGCTGTTAATGGTCTGCAACAACGCTTAGGTAGTTGGTACGTGTCAAAGTAACATCCACATGGATGGCAACACCCAATGTTTCCCAGCAGAACATTGCCCAAAGCATCACACTGCCTTCGCCGGCTTGCATTCTTCCCATAGTGCATCCTGGTGCAATGTGTTCCCCAGGCAAGCGACATACATGCACCCGGCCATCCACGTGATGTAAAAGAAAACGTGATTCATCAGACCAGACCACCTTCTTCCATTGCTTTGTGGTCCAGTTCTGATGCTCACGTGTCCACTGCCCCATACGAAACAAACTGTGAAGCACTGTGTATTCTGACACCTTTCTATCAGAACCAGCATTAACTTCTTGAGCAGTTTGAGCTACAGTAGCTCGTCTGTTGGATTGGACCACACAGACCAGCCTTCGCTCCTCACATGCATCAATGAGCCTTGACCGCCCATGACCCTGTCGCCGGTTCACCACTCTTCCTTCCTTGGACCACTTTTGATGGACCACTACAGACCAGGAACACCCCACAAGAGTTGCAGTTTTGGAGATGCTCTGACCGAGTCGTCTAGCCATCACAATTTGGCCCTTGTCAAACTCGCTCAAATCCTTACGCTTGCCCATTTTTCCTGCTTCTTTCACATCAACTTTCAGGACAAAATTTTCACTTGCTGCCTAATATATCCACCCACTAACAGGTGCCGTGATGAAGATATATATATATATATATATATATATATATATATATATATTATATATATATATATATATATATATATATATATATATATATATATATATATATATATATATATATATATATGTGTGTGTGTGTGATTTTAATATATTGTGCAGCCTTAGAAAACGGTCTAATAACGAGGTTCATAGATTTTCGTCTATGGAATGCGCCACTTCCAGTATTTTTCCAGTTAATCGACACGGGTAAATTGCAATCAAGGATTTTTTTAAATCGAGTCCTCGAATTTTCATCGAGGAATTGTGACAGCCCTACTATTGTTAAAGGATTAGTTCACTTTTAAATAAACTTTTCCTGATAATTTACTCACCCCCATGTCATCCAAGATGTCCATGTCTTTCTTTCTTCAGTCGAAAAGAAATTAAAGTTTTTGATGAAAACATTCCAGGATTATTCTCCTTATAGTAGACTTGAATGGGCACCAGACAGTTGAAGGTCAAAATTAGTTTCACTGCAGCTTCAAATTGTTCAGAACAATCCCAATGAGAAATAAGGGTCTTATCTAGTGAAACCATCGCTAATTTTCTGAAAAAAATTGAAAATTATGTAAGTTTTAACCTTAAATCTTGAACTAGCTTTCTTCTTCTTCTCCTCTATTAGAATTCCAGCAGTGTAGACACTGCTAAGCGTAATACTGCCCTCCACAGGTCAATGTTTGAACTAATTTTTATATGCAATATGCTAGTTCAATAGTATATAACAATTAGTTAAAACTTTGGCCTGTGGAGGGCAGTAATACACTTAGCAGTGTCTACACTGCTGGAATTCTAATAGAGGAGAAGAAGAAGAAAGCTAGTTCAAGATGAGCATTTAAGGTTAAAACTTATATAATTTTAAATTTTTTTCAGAAAATGAGCGATGGTTTCACTAGATAAGACCCTTATTTCTCATCTGGGGCCGTGTTGAACAGTTTGAAGCTGCAGTGAAACTAATTATGACCTTCAACTGTCTGGTGCCCATTCAAGTCTACTATAAGGAGAATAATCCTGGAATGTTTTTATCAAAAACTTTAATTTCTTTTCGACTGAAGAAAGAAAGACATGGACATCTTGGATGACATGGGGGTGAGTAAATTGTCAGGAAAAGTTTATTTAAAAGTGGACTAATCCTTTAATTTCTACTCTACTATATTTTGAAATAATTGTAGCCTTTGTGAGCATTAAATACTTTAAACATTTTAAAATCTTATCCAAACTTTTAAACGGTAATGCAACTGATTGAATCTTAAAACGTACTACTAAGCAAGGCTACGTGTTGTTTATCTGGCAATTTTGTGCAAAATCAGTTGATTAATGATTCCCACCACAAACAACCAAACAAAATTTGTTTCCCAGAAAGAATTCATGACTGGGAGCTGTCCCAATCATTCCATGCCAGTACATCTAAAACAGGCCTACAGCTAAACATCAGTACACAATTGCGCAACTCGCGAAATACAAGCCACGGCCAAAACTTCTGAATGAACATTCCACCGCACCAGGCAACGGCACTTGCATCGATGGCAACCAGATGTAAACAGCTGAGGGCGCGATGGTCTGCTTAATGCTTTAAATGACAGCTATGTAACTGTTGCAATTACGCTGAATGGCGAGCAATCCCTCACGTCCAAAATCATCTCTGATGATCTGTTTCAACATAAATGCTGACTGATGAGTTGATTGTCTCCCGAGCAATAAAGACAAAACCTTGTAATTAAGGTACAATTATTGCTTGACTCTTTTTTGAGTCAGATATCCTGGGGCGTTTTCTAATTTGGGGGATTGAATAAACTGAATAAAATCCAAGATCTTACAGACAGGATCAAAATTACATACACACACACACAAAAAAGGACAAAACAGCAGCTATGCACTAAACTCGATGACCACAAGGTGTGAAGAAAGTCAAAGCACCAACATTAAAATTCCTAAAACTCCACCCACTGTGATAATCATACCGGCAGTTGGGATCTATCTGAACACAAATAGATTTGCAAACTCTGCGTTCTGTTCGCATTGAGCCATAAAACATAGATTCCTCCCAGTTCTTTGGAAATGCTCATGGTTTCCATAGTTGATATAAAACAGAGGCGAATATGTGCTGATGTCATGGAGAGCTTGTGCCTGCTGTCCTGATGATGCAACAATGGCCCAGCCCCTTCCATAAACAATCTGTCAATCACAACTTGACCAGCCTCGGCACAGCTGGAATTTTTATTAGACACATTCTTCCAATACCATAAAACACCCATAACAGGCATCCCTCCACAGTATAAATCCACATTCAAAGTGTTATTGAGGGCATAATAACACTTGGCTGTTTCAGTAAAACTTTAGAATAAGATCCTATATTAGTTAATGTTAGTTAATGCATTAACCAACAATGAGCAATACATTTGTTACAGTACTTATTAAACTTTGTTTAACTATGTTAGTTAATAAAAAAAACAACTGTTCATTGGTAGTTCATATTATCTTAGGTCCATTCAATGATAATATTAACAGATTTTTATAATAATAATAATAACAACAACAACAGTAATTTGAAATTAACGTGAACTAAGATTAGTAAATTATTTGAATGTCTTTTTCATTGTTAGCTCATGCTAACTAATGTAGTAAATGTTAACAAATGAAACCTGATTGTAAAGTGTTTCCATATTTTCTTTTTATTTCACAAAATGAATTATAGTAAACTTATGGAAGCTTGTTTCCGCAACTAAATAAAGACTTTTTATCTCACAATTCTGCCTTTTTTCTTGCAATTCTTGCTTTTTTCCTCAGAATTGCATGATATAAACTCACAATCACACGTTACAAAGTCAGAATTGCGAGTTTATATCTCGCAATTCTGAGAAAAAAAAAAGTCAGAATTGCGAATAGTCTCTAAATTAAGGGAACCTTTGGTTACACTTTATTTTTAATGTGTCCTTGTAATTATAGAATTGAGTATTGAGTAATATTAATTAACAACATGTACGTACAATAGGTTTAGATGCTTGTAATTGTGCATAATTTACTGTTTCTGCTAGAGTACATGTAACATATACAACAAGGACACTAAAGTAAAAATAAATAAATTACTTCACAAATAGGATTTTCTGTTCATGATATATAAATGCAGACTTGCACACTTACAGAAGGCAGAACGGACGGCTTCAGTACAGCAAGAGTGATTTTGGTCATTTTGCCATCGTAAGTCAATCCCTCCATCTCCACGGTGTGGAATTTATCCTCCGCCTCTGTACCCAAACACACCTGAGAACACAGGTGAAGATGTGCATGTGAGAGGGGAAACTGCTTTGTTAATGTGAGATTATTTCAAATAACACAGCTATAATATGGATCATTTGCACAATGATGATGAATACTGACAACAACATTCCCATTAGATCTAGTCCAAGTGGATAATTCTACAGATACTAATACAATAATATTATAAAACTGAATGCAATGTTATAGAACAGAAAGAAAACAGAATGTGATCAGACCAGAATAGAATGTTATTCTTTAGAATAGAATAGAATAGGACAGAATAGAATAGAACAGAATAGAATAGACTGTGCCGTCCATGACTAAAAAAAAGGATAATACTATGAACTTTAAAGTTTTTTTAACAATAGGTAAGAGAATTCAGAGTCAAATATCCATAAATAACAATTAATAATTTTAATGACAGTTCAATAATTCATCTTCCTCACCGCCTTGAGTGACAACTGATGCTCAGCCTCATCATCATCCAGCTCAACTTTGTACTCTTTCTTATCTGCTTTCAATGAGCAACCTACAGGAAGACGGCAAAACTTGTGTTTAATTCAATAATGTTGTAAACGTGATGCAAACTTTAGGAAAATCCCTCCTCAACGATCCCACATACTACACAGCCTCTTAATACAGGGTGTAGGCACGAGATCATAGCAAACAAAAGGGGAAAATAAACACTCATAGTCATATTATCCTTAAAAAATAGCATGAAAATAGCATTTATGTTTATATTAACATAAGGCTAGAAACAAAGGCACGAGGCTAGCTGCATTAGCCACAACTCTTTTATTACACTGCAGTACTGCAGCAGACGCATGAATATAATATATTGCATGATAGTATATTATTGATCAACGCAAATATATGATTATGCAACATGAGGTTTTATTTCAGCTCACCAAACAAATACATCTGAGGTCGGCTGAGGTCTTTAATGTTATCCTCCATTTTTGCGCCACAAGAAGGTCCTGTTAATCGTTGTTCCGGCGTGTGGATTGACAACTGAACGGACGAATGAGAGTGCTACAGTAGGCGGGCTTTTGGATGTATCATCCAATCGCATGCACCCTTGGTGCTTAAGTAAACTGCCCGTTTTCTTTTTCTTGCTTTCAATATCTCATTTATCCGCCAGATGACGCCCTATAATAAAATATTCGGTATATTTGTCTCTTTTCAGACGTCCATCCCTTCTCCAAACTGCTTATCGGCTCAACCGTTTTTCCCTAAATAAAAGTTTGTTTTTTATAATAAGCTAAATGTTGTACTATGATTACATGTATGATTTAATCCAATTTGACCTCCATTACAAATAATAAAAATAATGGCACATTATTATTATTATTATTATTATTATAACACTTGGAATTTTAATTTTTGAAATTCTAGACCATTTTTAATTAACATAAATTATAAAACTGATCTAAGATCAGCTATTATATTAGCCGCAAGTTCCAATAAAGATACATTATTGTAGTAATTTATTAATTTGTAGCTTTTATTTTGTTTACCAACCATCTTGTAAACACTTTAACAAATGCAATTTTAAGACATTTAAAGGAAATTCTACTCATTTTTTATGAACATAAATTATAAGACTGATTTGAGATCACTTACAACTATATATTAATTTTGGTTTCGAAACAATGGCGTAACGCTGAAATTATACGTCACTTGGTAAGATTTAAAACGCGCTCCAAAGAATTGATTCAAAAGATCAAAAGATTCGTAAAGTGTTCGAAGCTTCGTTTCGAACGCGCAGATTGCAGACTCCCTCTGGCAACAGACGCCTCGTAGTTCACTAGGCCATGTCGCTCTTCGACTATTTATTAAACTCTTTAGAGGATTTAACTGATTTCCTATTCACAAGAACAAAGGTTTTTTTTGCTTTGTTAGAGGTGACAGCCATAAAAAAGGACGAAGATAATCGCTTCCACCCTTCATGCAGGCGCTTGGCGAAAAGGGACATCTTGAAAGAAAACAGTTCAAAACAGGCAGCACTTTAACGTGAGTGACCCGTATACACACAAAGACATGCCGGTCCGATGACACACCCCAAAACACATGCATGCCTGTCGGATCTCAGAGCTCTCTGTATTCTCTGGGCCCTGTCAACACTTTGCTTAACATTCACACAGAAAATTCCTTCTCAAATCCTGAAAAGGAGAGTGGAAAATCATGTTTAGAATGGGGAATTTATCAACTTTTAATTCAGTGTATCTTTTGAGATAAAATTGCATGGTGGATGTTCATGATATGGATCAAGTTGTGTCATAATACAGGGATTTGTCATATTAAAAAGTGGATTTAGTGAATCTTTTGACCAAAATGTGTTTTAATGGTCAGTGCTGATATCTAGTAAGCAGAGATAAAATTACTGAAATATACATTACAATATTTATACATTTTTCTACTAGCCAGATCATCTCAAATTGGTCAAAAATGGAACCCAGTGTATCATATCTGATACATTAATTTTTAAGGCTTCTAAGTAATTAATATGATTAAAACTGCTGAAAATTAAAAACGTGTTGTACGGCTTGCCTTCAGTTGTCTGGTTATACTTTTCTATAAAGTAAAAGTGTTTTTGCTGTGGAATCTTTACTGATTTTTATAAAGTAAACATAAGAATAACTTTTATATTGTTAGTAATATTTCAGAATGAACATTTTTTGGACTGAACCAACTTAAGTTTACTTGATTTTTTTTTTTTTAGAAAAACAATATGATACAACAGGCATTTGATTGATTTATATACCTCTCAATCATCATTGTATTGCATTGTATTTATGTTTTTCTATAGAGCTTTGATCATAAAACTAAGCATTTAAATATCTTATTAACACACTGTAAGATATAGAGTGACAACTAATATTTATATGCATTTTATGAAAGAAGTCTGCTATACTGTCATAAAGATCTCATTGAAGCTATCGGAATTTCATCTTACGTTTTTGGCCATAACAACATCTGCACCATATTATTGCTCAGTTTGGGTTCTGAATAAAATTGAGGTGTTTTTTGAGTTTGAGCTCCATATTCTCAATATACCAGACTATATGAGCCACAAAAGCCTGATGTATCAAATATGATACAAAACAAGACACATATGCATTTTTTTTTCTTCTTTTTAATTTTCTGAAGGTTCAATTAGCTGTTCATATATATATATATATAATATATATATATATATATATATATATATATATATATATATATATATATATATATATATATATATATATATATTATAATATATTATAATATTTATAATAAAATGTAAAAATATTTTCCAGGCTTTAAAGGGTTAATGTGTCTGTCTTTTGTACTTTATTATTATGATGAGAAATTCAGTTCTTAGATATTTTCCCAACTTCTCACTTTCACAGAAATGTTTTTCCAGACCTGTATCGCTTTCTGGAAGAGAACCAGCTATCTGATTTTCACAAACGCAGTAGAGCAGATCAGCGATTTAGATGTGTCAGTAAAACTACATGTATATCAGTTGTTTTTGTGTGTTGCTTTCCTTTGGTGATGCTTTTGACGACCCGACATTAAGCAGAGGCAGAGATTGGCAGACATTTGGCAGAGATTGTTCCACAGATGCTGTGGAAAAGCCTTTTTATGCTGCATTAAATTGTATAGCGAATGTCCCGTGGTACTCCATTCTTTGCTTGATAAAAAGAAATGTTGTCTTTAATTGAATTCTTTCATGGGACTAGACACCTAGACATCACTTCATCTATATAAGATAAAAATAAAGCATGTCAATACAGTCTATTTTCAGCACACCAAGATATTTAAATGGAGGACAGGAGTTTGAAAAAAAAGATACAGTTACAAAATGGCCAAATACTGGCTGATATGTCAGTCTTCTACTAATTATTATTTGCATTAGCTGCCAAATGAAACTGTTGAAACTGACCTGAGATGTATGGATTATTGTATGGATAATGCATTGTGCTTTTCACATTTTCGGCCTAAAGCCCTTTGTTAGAGTTGTTTGTATCTTTAAAGGGTTAGTTCACCCAAAAATTAAAATTTTGTAATTACTTACTCACCCTCAAGTTGTTCCAGACCTGGGGTGCATTTCCTGAAAGCATCATTGGTCAACCATTCTCGTTAGTCCCATTGAACTCCATTGGTAATGACGGAACTTGCGACCATAGTTCGCTTCGGGAAACGCGCCCCTGTATGAGTTTTTTCTTCTGTTGAACACAAAAGAATATGTTATGAAGAATGCTGGTAATCAAACAGTTGACGGTAGCCATTGACTTCCATAGTAGTCAATGGCTATCGAAAAAAAAATATTATGGAAGTCAATGGGATGGTTTGGTTACAAACACTCTTCAAATGTGTTCAACAGAAGAAAGAAACTCATACAGGTTTAGAACAACATGAGGGTGAATAAATGATGACAATAAATGGGTGAACTATCACTTTAAGGACTGTGTTTACCCTTCTGTCTGTGTTTGGAAAATGCAGTGTTGGATCTTTGAGCTATTGGACATCGATGTAATCTGAAAATGGAGACGTATTATGAAGAAGTGGAGGCCATATAGGTCATATTGGTTTGTAGCGTCTGTGAGATAAACGGGAGCCTGTCTAGGAACATTGAGTGAGATAGGAAGTAAGATATTTTAACCTCTCGCTTCTCGCTCATCTTGTGTGGCAACATATTATTGGATAAGGTGAGGGCCCTCAGGTAGATAGGGCAAAAAAAAACATAAAGGCACATCGTGAGGAAGAGAAGCTCAGAGCACCTGTGGCCAAACACAATAGAGATTTTTCGAAAACAGAGGCAGAAAGGAATTTCAGCAAAATGAGCCAAGTCACGTCGCAGTGGCAGAATAGACAGGAAGATGAAAGCGGCTGGAAGACTGACAGAGGAAATGAGGGTAGAAGAGGCGTCACCGTGGCAACCGTCTCACACTGACAGGATCTTAACCAGGCGAGATGGCATCAAACTTGACTAAACAAACTAGGAGTGTGATGGCTAAAACAGACATTGTCGTTCTGCTTAGGGTATAGTCTGAAAAATTTAACCACTCACTTTATAATAGAATTACAAACCCGATTCCAAAAAAGTTGGAACACTGTACAAATTGTGAATAAAAACAGAATGCAATGAAGTTTCAAATTTCATTATTTTATTCAGAATACAACATAGATGACATATCAAATGTTTAAACTGAGAAAATGTATCATTTTAAGGGAAAAATAAGTTGATTTTAAATTTCATGGCATCAACACATCTCAAAAAAGTTGGGACAAGGCCATGTTTACCACTGTGTGGCATCCCTTCTTCTTTTTATAACAGTCTGCAAACGTCTGGGGACTGAGGAGACAAGTTGCTTGTTTGGGAATAGGAATGTTGTCCCATTCTTGTCTAATACAGGCTTCTAGTTGCTCAACTGTCTTAGGTCGACTTTGTCGCATCTTCCTCTTTATGATGCGACAAATGTTTTCTATGGGTGAAAGATCTGGACTGCAGGCTGGCCATTTCAGTACCCGGATCCTTCTTCTACTCAGCCATGATGTTGTAATTGATGCAGTATGTGGTCTGGCATTGTCATGTTGGAAAATGCAAGGTCTTCCCTGAAAGAGACGACGTCTGGATGGGAGCATATGTTGTTCTAGAACTTGGATATACCTTTCAGCATTGATGGTGCCTTTCCAGATGTGTAATCTGCCCATGCCACACGCACTCATGCAACCCCATACCATCAGAGATGCAGGCTTCTGAACTGAGTGCTGATAACAACTTGGGTTGTCCTTGTCCTCTTTAGTCCGGATGACATGGCGTCCCAGTTTTCCAAAAAGAACTTCAAATTTTGATTCGTCTGACCACAGAACACTTTTCCACTTTGCCACAATCCATTTTAAATGAGTCTTGGCCCAGACAAAACGCCTGTACTTCTGGATCATGTTTAGATATGGCTTCTTTTTTGACCTATAGAGTTTTAGCCGGCAACGGCGAATGGCACGGTGGATTGTGTTCACTGACAATGTTTTCTGGAAGTATTCCTGAGCCCATGTTGTGATTTCCATTACAGTAGCATTCCTGTATGTGATGCAGTGCCGTCTAAGGGCCCGAAGATCACGGGCATCCAGTATGGTTTCCGGCCTTGACCCTTACGCACAGAGATTGTTCCAGATTCTCTGAATCTTTGGATGATATTATGCACTGTAGATGATGATAACTATAAACTCTTTACAATTTTTCTCTGAGAAATGCCTTTCTGATATTGCTTCACTATTTTTGGCTGCAGCATTGGGGGAATTGGTGATCCTCTGCCCATCTTGACTTCTGAGAGACACTGCCACTCTGAGAGGCTCTTTTTATACCCAATCATGTTACCAATTGACCTAATAATTTGCAAATTGGTCCGCCAGCTGTTCCTTATATGTACATTTAACTTTTCCGGCCTCTTATTGCTACCTGTCCCAACTTTTTTGGAATGTGTAGCTCTCATGAAATCCAAAATGAGACAATATTTGGCTTGACATTTCAAAATGTCTCAATTTCAACATTTGATATGTTATCTATATTCTATTGTGAATAAAATATAAGTTTATGAGATTTGTAAATTATTTCATTAATTTTTTATTCACAATTTATACAGTGTCCCAACTTTTTTGGAATCGGGTTTATAATATATTGCTTAATATACTATACTTATTTTTTTTAAATATATGTAATTCAAAATTTTGGGGTTGATAAGTTGTTCTTAAATGATTTTGAAAGATGTCTCATGCTCGCCAAGGCTAGTAAAAACAGTAATATTGTGGTGATTATATTGTGAATATTATTACAGTTTAAAATAACAGTTTTCTATTGTAATATATTTTAAAATGTAACTTTGATGCAAAGCTGTATTTTCAGAATCATTACTCCAGTCTTCAGTGTCACATGATCCTTCAGAAATCATTATTATTTGCTGATTTGCTGCTCGAGAAACATTCCTGATTATTATCAATGTTGAAAACAAGTGTGCTGCTTAATATTTAAAAAAAAAAAAAAAAAAAAAAAAAAAAAAAAACCTGATAAAATGTAAATGTGCACCTTGAATGCTTTGGATAAAAGTGTAATATACTTTTAAAAGCATAAATGTAATATAAATGTATTTTTGTGGAAACTGCTCATTTTATTTTCAGGATTCTCCGATGAAGAGAAAGTTCAAAAGAACAGAATATATTTGAAATAGTTCATGTAAAAATGCCTTTACTGACACTTTTGATCAATTTAATGCATCTTTTCTGAATAAAAGTATAATTTAAAAAACATTGGTAACACTCAGTAAGGTTAATGTATTAACTAACATGAACTAACAATGAGCAATACATTTGTTACAGTATTTATTAATCTTTGTTAATGTTAGTTAATAAAAATACAGTCGTTCATTGTTTGTTCTTGTTAGTTCACAGTGCATTAATTAATGTTAACAAATACAACTCTTGATTTTAATAATGTATTAATAAATGTTGAAATTAAAGGGTTAGTTCACCCAACAATGAAAATTATCCCATGATTTACTCAGTTGTATTAAAAATATCCAAACTTTATAATGGGAGTTAATGGTTGATAAAGTTTGAAATATACAAAAACCCATCAGGAGGCCTTTATTAACCCTCTGGAGCCATATGGATTACTTTTATGGTAGATGGATGCACTTTTTTGAGCTTCAAAATCTTGGGTACCATTCACTCCCATTATAAAGCTTGAAAGAGCTAGGATATTTTTAAAATAACTCAGATTGTGTTTGGCTGAAAGAAAGTCATATACATCTAGGATGGCTTGGCCATGAGTAAATTATGGGATAATTTTCATTTTCGGTGGACTAACCCTTTAACATTAACTAAAATTAATAAATACTGTAGAAGTACTGTTCATTCTTAGTTAATGTTAGTTAACCAATGTTAACTAATGAAACCTTATTGTAAAATGTTTGTGTGTGTGTGTGTGCACGTTTTTTCTGATTCATGAGGACACAAATTTGTATAATGACATGTGTATTACACTGGTATTACGATGTAAACATGAAATATGAGGACATTTAACAAGAAAATAGCTTTAAAAACATACTAAATGTTTTATTAAAAATGTAAAAATGCAGAATGTTTTCTGTCATGGGTAGGTTTAGGGGTAGCGGTAGTGTAGGGGGGTAGAACGTACAGTTTGTGCAGTATAAAAACCATTACGTCTATGGAATGTCCTCACTTTGATAGCAAAACAAACCTGTGTGTGTGTGTGTGTGTGTGTGTGTGTGTGTGTGTGTGTGTGTGTGTGTGTGTGTGTGTGTGTGTGTGTGTGTGTGTGTGTGTGTGTGTGTGTGTTCTTTAAATGTCTTCTGTAATTTCAAAAACAATTTCCAAGATTTTAATGTTTAATTTACCTGCCCTAGAACTAAATTGGATCATGATTATGCGTAATGAATTTTAAAATGAGCTAATCACACAAATCCAACAGTATTATTGTTCCCGTTGAAAGATGCATGTTGTGTTCCCGGCCTATGGTTGGTGCAACTGCTGGTTGTTTTTTGAAAGCCACAGGCTGTGGAGAGCCATAATCAGTTTACAGCTTTAGCATTTCCTGGGAGATGCAGTCGTGTGTAGAACAGAATGTAAAGGCTCATTTACTGCGAATAAAACTGCTATGATTCCACGTCCCCTCCCTGAGTTACGTGGGTCTCACTCCTCTGTGGGAACCAATGGGGAAACTCCTGTTTTGACTGCTGTTTTGGCTCACAGAGATCCCATCAGTTGTTTACGCCCCTATGGTATCTGGGTGGACATGGGTGATGAATGCTTTCAAAATACGCATCAAGAACTTTGTTTTTTGTATACAACTGCAGTCACAGGTTCTCACCATAAGGTGACAAATGATGATTTGGACTAAAATTAGGTAGTAAAATTTAAAAGAGATGCGTGTATTTTTCTATAAATGTTAAAATAAGCCATTTGTCGGTTGGTTTCCCAAAAAAATTATAAAAACTCGGTAACATTGGCTCAACCAATTGCATGCAGCTGTTCGTTCATTATTTCTGGAATCGTCTATTCTGTAGTTGTGCAAAAATGACACACTTGGAGATTATTCTAAAGTAATTTCACAGAGGAGGAAAAAGAGAAGTCTTAGAAGTCACAATTCTTTTTAATATAAAACACCTTTAAACGTCACGTCATGAAGAATCCAGAGAGAGCGCCTCCAAAATTGCTTCCAAAGTGCATTTCAGGAAGGACTCCGGCTTGACAGAACTAACAGTTTTTAGTCCATCTCTTCATACAGGAAATGTAGAGAACATGCAGCACAAACACATCTTACAAAGTCCAAAGGAAAAGAAAACAAAAACACAAATAAAAAGAACAAGAATGAACGAGTCTGGGGTTGAGTCAGTCTCCTTGATGCCAAGTGGCACGTAGACAGCCATCTTGATGGTTGAAATTCATCAGACAGCTTTGCGGTTTTGGGTTGGAAAGGACATAGCCCGTCCCTCTCTTAGATGGGTAGCTGAAGAAAGAGGAACGAGAATGGAGCGTAAGGGTCGAGATTCAAATGACCAGTCAGATTCAGGTGGGAATGAAAATGTAAACTGGGTGTGCTTGTGTTTGTTTTGATTCCACTTTAACTGGGAATACATTAGGGTTTTTGCTTCACGCCAAGACTTAAATAAGCACGTTTCTGAACAAATCGGTTTAATCTGAAATGAATCTAGCGATTTTTAACTCGGGCTCAAAGCTGATCCTGTCAAAAATCATTGAAATTGAATAGATTCTTTCCATGTATGATTGGAAAAGACATTTTTACAAAGCAAGGTCTCAAAAACACGTATGCCGTCGTATACAGATGCTCTTGAGTCCGAGTGAGAATATCAAAGATCCACCCAAATTAAGGTCTAACTGGCGTCCTATAATGTACTATAAAATCCTTTCTCAGTTAACTAGCACACTCATCAGAGTTGTAGGTCAGACCACAGATGCGACTGAGGTGACGGACGTCACCTTGTTGTCTTCCGCCCAAGGCTGTAAGTTCTGCAGGGCGTAAAGCGAGGAGTTGTGTAGGCAGAGAGGGTCTTGTTGGAGCGGTTGACTCAGGGTCTTCTGAAAGGCCTCCTGTTGTAGCTGCAGCATCAGACGGTTGGCTTGCTGTCGCTCAGCCTCTCTCTCCTCAGCGGTCTGCCTCCTGTCATCAGAGACGCATGATTGAAGTCAACATGATGTGCAGTGACAGAGACCCTTTTCAAATACAAAAAAGCGGATTATGTCAACTAACATGTTTATCTAGTGCAGGTCCTAGGCTGGTTTTAATTACCTTCAGAGATCTGAGCTCTCCGCATACACAAAAGAGATGTCATGCCTTTGTGAAAAATAACAATGTGTGCGTTATGACTAAAGTCATTTTGAATGAAACATGAATGTTAATGGTTCTGTACGTTTAATAATGCCTTGAACGCACACGTGAGGAGCCTATTGGAGCTGTCAGATGTGAATATTATTATATAACAGTACATGACAAAACAATGAATAAATATTGGTCCGGAGACCTGATATATACTTTGATAGATTGAATATGATTAATCTTTCTACCAGCTGAATTCATTTTAAAGGGATAGTTCACCCAAAAATTCAAATTCTGTCATTTAAATCAACCACATGTCATTCCACAGTGCTTTTGTCGTGATTTTCATTGTATGGACAAACAACTGAACGAAGAAATTAATTCATGCAGGTTTGGAACAATATTAATATATGATAAAAGAATTTACATTTTTGGGTAACATCACATTCTCGGTAAATGTATTTAATTTGAACGTATAAAAGTACATAGAACTATATAACTAAATATAATTTTAAAGAACACTTTATGACAAAATGGTTCTATATAGGGAGAAATGTCTTAAATTATTGCATAATACTTTCATGTTTAATGAGTTCTTTCATTTTTTTTTCTAGTGACTTAGTTTACAAACTTCTTAATTCATCAAACTGAATTGAAATTAAAAAATGAATTAAAACAAAACTAATTAAAACTAAATCTTAAAAGGTTCTATATGAAGCGCCTGACAGAACCCTTTAAACTTCTTTAGAACCTTTTTCTTCTAAGAGTGAGCGATGCAGAAAACAAATGCTAATTAAACATGTTTATTGTTATAAAAATTATATTGATTTTATTAAAAGTCAAAAATATTATTTAATATCTCACGTGGTTGCACCGACAAAAGTATTTTTAAGGATAACAGTAGCTCCTTACAGTAACACAACTGCATATTTTTTGAGACACGTATTAGGTGTAATTAGTCATTTAAATGCATATATATTTTAGACAATCACCATTTATTTATAATGCCATATTTGACTATTTTATCACATTGAAGATGATAAATGGTTCATGTGTGATCCCTTACAGCACTGAAAAACAGCTAAAAACAAATGAGTGCTGCATTTCACGTCAGGTTTTCCAGTTTTATCGTGACTGTAGTCTGGAGACACTTTGAGAATGAAGGATGTATTTGTGTGTCGATCGTACGGGTAACAAGCCTGTGATCAAATGAGCCAAGTGCAATCACATTACTGTGATGCATTTAGCTGCGTGTGACGTGTGGCTAATGGACGCCGGGCGGCAGGTACGGAGCAATGATTTAGACCCACATGGTGGACAGATTTTGTCAGGGAGGATAAAGTCTTTAGACTGTATGATTTTCATGGAGGCCTTCATTTTGAGAGCAATTGTTTTCAATGGTTTGGTAGGTATCCAGTAAGATTTACCAGAATTTCATTCCTAAGAGGCCAAGCAGTGCAAATTCAAAAGTCCGGAGAAGTGCCCGCGCTAATGAACGTTTCCCAGCAGCTTTCAGCGGATACAGATATTTGTTGAATTAAGTTGAGCTCCATAAATATTGATGAGTAGGCATACTGAAACAACCATAATAAATTTTTATTTGTTAAAGGCCATGACTCAGCTTCATTATAAATAAATCACGTTGAGCCAGCTCTTGTCTGCCTGTTGCAGCCCGTTGGTAAAACCAAAGGTAAGTAAGCCTGCTCTTAATTAGATTGGGCACTTATTTGCTCCAAAAGAGCCAACAGCAAAAGCTTGAGTAGATTATGGGGAAAGGATGGACATGCGCTCAATTATTCAGAAGAATAGCTTCTGTACTGCATGGACAGCAAGTTTCCACAGAGCCTTTTAAGAGCTTCAATGTTTCTGCTTGGTCAAGGCAATTGGTGTCCAATATAAAATAAATAAACAAATAAAAATGCAAACTCTGCAAATTCACAGTAGTATTATTTTCCACTAGGCCTTCGCTTAAGCTCATTTCTTATAGCTGCTATTGGAAATATATATATATATATATATATATATATATATATATATATATATATATATATATATATATATATATATATATAATCATGTATTGCCAACAAAATATTAATTATTTGAAAGCCTTTGATTCAGATTAGTTCTGTCAAGTGATTAATCGCATCCAAAATAGTTTGTGTTTACATAATATATGCATAACATATAATGTGTGTGTATATATATATAGGCTATACATGTAAATATTTCTTAAATATATACATGTATGCATGTGTATTTATAGATGCATAATAAATATACACAGTATGCATATATTAATCACGATTAATCACTTGACAGAACTAATTCAGATATAATTAATTTCAATACATAAAGACTATCAAAGGTTATAGCACAATAAAGCTTTTTTTTTTTCTCGAAAGAATAAATAAAGAACAATATGGATGAGTTCTAACATTTCTAATATAAGGTCATTTTAAAATGTGTGCATAAATTAATTTAGTTCAAAATAGGATCCTTTTTTTTTTTTTACTGATTGGGATTGGACAGGCGGGCATGTTAAAAAATAAAGCCTATATTTTCACTCACCTCCATTTTGTTCTTCTGTTCTGAAACCAGGTTTTGACCTGAGCGTCTGTCATCTTCAGGGCCTTGGCGAGCGTGGCGCGCTCCGCAGATGCCAGATACTTCTGCCGGTGAAAGCGCTTCTCCAGCTCACAGATCTGCACCCGGCTGAACGACGTGCGCGGCTTTTTCCTTTTCGGCGGAGTTCGGTTCTGGTACGGATGACCGATCCGTCGTGTCACGGAGAACGGTGAAAGAGCTGCTGAAAGAAAATCAGGAATTGGGCGTGAGTATATGTGAAAAATATTTGCATTCGTAACACTTTCAGTAGGCCTATCATAACATTCACGCAGAGCCATTAAATAATGCTTAGACGTCTTGAAATTTTGATGAGAATAATTTTATTATGTAGCTAAAGTTATTATAAAGTGGTATCGTTTAAAATTAAGTTATTATAAATTGTTGTTTTCATTTTTTTTTTTTTTTTTTGTGGTCATAACAGTGTAAGTAAATGCATGGACAGTAGGGCAGAATCACTGGGTCATTACTGGTGTGAAGGTCTTGATCTCACTGAGCCTAGATGACATATTCTGAAATATGTATTTAATTAATCAAATAGGCTACAATGGCGCGATCTTTAGACGTTCTTAACAACGTTTTAAACAAAACGCAAACGTTTTATGTGATTTATATTTGTGATTCCTTTTTTCTGATCGGAACTGGGCGTTGCTATGGTTACCTCCAAACGCGACCGTTTTTAACTTCAGCACATGGACACAATGTAATTCCAACGAATTGGTCGTGAGATAGCGTTGGTAATTCAGGTTTATCTAGCAGCAGCAGTGAACTCGGGTTCATTTCTCACTCAGTCCTTCTGCAGGCTATCGGTTATGCATTATTCATGGTTTTACAACAGAGGTCTTGATTTTTTGCATTCAGCATTCTTTGCATGTATTCATTTGATTTTCTTTTCACCTTTCCCCTCCTTACTGTAATTTTTTGCCACTAATATTTGTAGTGGAAACAGCTTTGAATAAGGGATGTGACCTTTTATTAAAAGTAAAACTATATATCAGAAACATTTTGGAGTCCTTAAGTGGATTAAACGATTGACATGGTGAAACAAGGATGTAACCACATATTCAGGAATAAGTAGACCAAATGTCATAAGAATCAACCATTGGAAAAGCCCACGAATTGTGAATTGTGTCCCTAACATGTCTGTGGAGGTTACACAGCTGAATATAAATGTATATAAGTTTCTATGTCCATATTGTTAATATAATATAATAATATAATGTATTATATGGTGTGTGTGTGTGTGTGTATGTGCTGCAAAATTAATTCAACACAGTATCAGTGTGGGTATACACTGTAAAAAATTGTTTTCATGATTTGTTATCACAACATTTTTTCTTTTGTCAAATCAGCTTAATTAATGTGATTCAGATAACATAATATTTTGAGTTTCTGTTAATTAAACCAATCGCTTTCATTGTATTAACTCAAATTTTTGATTTCAAAATATTAAGGCAACCAGGTATGTAAATAACTTTAAGTTAAACCAACAATTCTTTATATATATATATATATATTTATAATAACTTATATTAATTAACTAATATATATATATATATATATATATATATATATATATATATATATATATATATATATATATATATATATATATATATTAGTTAAATCAACACTGTTAGTGTTAAATTAACATTGCCAGTGTTTCTATTATCCACACCGGATTATATACACCGGGTGACACTGGAAGTGTTAATTTAACACTGGATGTTTTGATATATATATATATATATATATATATATATATATATATATATATATATATATATATATATATATATATATATATCAAAACATAACAAAACATATATATATATTAGACATGTCACGACAGGTAATTCCAGTATTGGGAAAAAATCTGTTTGTTTATTGTTACAATAGAAGCCCAATATGGAAAATCTAAAGAAAATGTTTACAAGGACAGTATCTGTTTATTGTTGTGTATGACTTGTAATACAGAATTGTCTGAAAAGAGAATAAGAAAGAGAGAGATTAATTATGCCTTAGATCGTTATTTTAAATGACATAGTTCACATATAGATGAATAACTTGTCCATCATAAAATGAAGAAAAACATGGCATTAAGGAATTGAACTAATGACAAATAATTGGAGAACATTCAGCACTCCACTGCAGAAAAACCTGTTTTTGACTAAACCAAGAGAGTGACCTTTGACCAAGATGTTCTGTGATCCTTGTGGCTGAACTTGGGTCTTGCAGTGATTGCCTGGCCATGTGTGAAGACCGAGAGAGAATTTTCTGTTTGGCAGGTTGGAGTTCAGATAATACCAGAGATCTGGTAAATGTCTGTTCTTGGCGACTCAGCTACATTCATTCACGTTCTGGTGTAATTGAAGATTCGCTGCTGTGCTGTCGGTGGGTCACGGAAGAACTTCTCAACAGTTCACACAGTCACGCTGGGATTCCTGACATGAGGTCAGGCTGACATTGAATCTGTTTTGGTCCACCTTAGAGATGCGGCTTCATTTTGTGACCGATAATAAAAAACGAGGTGTCATGATTTATTTATTTAGATATTTTATTTTGATCAGAACATTCCTAATGCCTAGATCATTAGTTTATTTGTCATATTTTATTAGACAAGCTAGTAAAAAGACTTCTGATTGGATTAAGCGCATAGACTCTTCATTCCTGTGCGTAATTGGATTTGATTGCTTTTAATTAAAGCGCTGATCTTGAGTGACAGGCGGCACGCGTCATCATCAATTAAGCACACGGGTAATGTTCGGTCGGATCCCAGACCGTTTGAGATCAAAATTCTGTTACTTTATTTATTTATTTATTTATCTATCTTATAAGATGATACACTTTATGACTCCGTGGCTATGTGGGATTTTTATTTTCTTTCTGTCGATGTGATGTCACAGCTTGATCGGTGTTATTTGTTATTTTTTTATTTTCTACCATATGTCAGGTGTGCAGATTGCAGAACAAAACTAATAACAAATTTCCCAGAAACACTCCTCCGCAGATACATATGTGGGTCAAATGGAAACAAAAACAATCCCCGCGTATTCACTCTCGACAGCAGAGGGAATTCTAAATGATAAGTCTGTGTAATAAAATTTATGGTGAGCACATCAAAAAATCAAAGCTTGCCTTAGAGAATATGCGGCCAGTAATAAAATCAGTTATACGTGATATCACCTTCATGCGACAGCGCCTGCCTTTCCCATTGCGAATATTACCTTTGTAGAAATCTAATAAATATACATGTAATGGATTCAAAGCGCGATATTGAAATGTAACATGGACATTTGTCGCTATTTACGCGCAGTGAGGCAAAACAGAATGTGCCTTTAAATTTCCCCTCATGCTGGGAATTGAAATATCGAATAAAATAAAATAATTGTCAGGAAAAGCCATAAACCGTCCGCTCAAGAGCCTAGACACCGTCACCATGGCTACACGGCCTTGTCTCAGTTTCATAATCATTTGTATTTATGGGTGGGAAAGATCATTATTGTCATTTCAGATTGAGGGCCATCCACATGCAATTTCATTTTCCAATTTCTCCAAGGCCAGTCATATCAGATTACGACCATCACCTGCCCCATGTTGTGATGCAGCTGGACCCAATAGCCCCCACCACCAGCGTAATATAAATAAATTTACCTACTGATGAATATACTGTTATGTGAATCAGCGCAAGTGGCTGTATTTTTTTTTTTTTTTTCAGAGCGCGCGCGGAAACAGATACAGGCACTAAACAGAAGTCTGAATTGGGATATCAGATTCTGGCATTGTGTATATTTGAAAATGGTCTATTAAAGCAGCTATTTTGCTTCCAGAGTTGTATTTAGCCTCCTTGCACGTCGCAGTTGTCACCAACGCTGTTAACAGGAACAGAAAAGCCGTGCGTAAAGGCCGCGCGCCGCCACCATCGCCAGAGCACCTGTGTTTATTGACTTGAGAGCGACTGATCTGTTTATGCATTTCTGGATTTTTATAAACTTGCAAACTGCCAAGGAGTCAATTAACAAAAGAACATGTGGTATAGCCTTTCATCGCCTCCCAATCCGGCATGATATGTCCGGCCTGCAGTGCATATCGAGTCTCAGGCCTGTCCGTGCACCTATACGCGCCCTGACACTTGTGGTGAAATGCAGACATGCAATTCAAGCTGACGGAGAAAATAACTGGAAAAAGAGAAATCTATTCCAGACATGCATCGTGACTTTACAAGACGTATGTGCATTGTGACTAATAACCAAATTAATTGCAATATTTATTATTATAGCATATAATGTAAATGTCTTTCAGCATTCCAAGTTTCTTGACTACATTATTTTGACTTTATAGATATGTATATGTTTATTTATTTTTATATCATGTAATGTTTATATATTTATATGCTGTACAGTCAATTTCTTTAAAAAGAAAATAAAAAAATAAATAGGCCTTCCGTTTGTATCCAGCGCAATTCAAAGGCTCGCAATAGATAAAATATAATAAACGAGTGGCCCAAAGTGACTATGAGTAAAATTGATAAGCATATTTACAAAAGAGCATTTGCAGTTGACATATCATTCTCTCATTTAAATAATTAATGAGAATAGAGCGGAATTCTGAATATTTAATGCGCAGAAATCCATATTCTTCTTCATTTTCGTCTCACTATGAGTGACGTCATTTGAAGACGCGAACTGACTGAAAGGAAAACTGAGGAGGATGTTATACGGCTGCAGACTAGACATATCCATGCAACGATATTTTCTTATTATTATTATCTGGAAATGACTTTATTAAAATAAAAATTTAAAACTATATTTGAAATACCTATATAGCCTACATAAATAAGTCTTAATAATACAAACATATAATAATAATAATAATAATAATAATCATCGTTTCCTTCTCTGTAATCATACACAGGTTAAAGGCTGTATTTTTCTTCAGAAGCGCGTGCTTTTTTTCCGTCCCACTTGGAAATGTTATCCAAAATCGTCCTCTGTTGGATCTCTATTGGTATTATGTTTGCGTAGATTAAAACGATTTGTCAACATGCCATTACGCATCAGTACTGGCCGTGACATACTGGCAACATTTAGCTCCCTGCAACCACTGTATCATGATTCATTTGTCTTAAAGGCCCAGAGAGACAGTAGCTCAAGAATACAGACGTGACTTGGTGTCATAAAACCATTCCACAAGAAATTGTGATTTTGAAAGCCACTGTGTTTTTATGAGCAACACACACACAACAAATCTACAGGCCGAGATGATGCTGGTGCAACACCATGGGCTGTCTCAAATAAAGCGGAATTATTGTGAGCGTGCTGCATGCTTTAAAAGATTGTCTCTTCAGTTTTCACATGTGGTAAAGCTATAGTGACGTGTTTAGAGGATTTCCGATATTAATTCAAGCGCAATAAAAAGATGTTAGATATCAAGTGTTTTTAGCAAGAACATGTCTACAACAATCATCAACATAAATATAAACATTAAAATAATCGATAACACTTTATTTTAGTACTACGTAATAAAAGTAAATGATGCATAATTACAACTAACCCTAAACCAAACCCTAACCGTGACTATATAGTAAGTACATGGAGTTAATTAATATTACTCAGTACTTATTTGAGTAATTACAATGTAACTACGTCACCTTAAAATAAAGTAACCAAATAATCTTCTTGACTAAAGTTAGAAGGCATTTATTCTTTTTAAATTAAAATCCATTTGGCTATAGAGAAATAAAATAATCTTGAAAAGTCTGTAAGGCTGAAGTATATTTCTGCATATAGGCCTATATAATTATTTTATATGCAAATATATTGAAACATGAATATTGCATTTTAATGGTAAAATATCGTAATGCATTGAAATATTTCTTTAACAAACGGCATAGAGTAAAAAAAAATGGGAAATGGGGACCTGAAAGGGTCTTTTAGCTTTGAATTTCTGTTATGATATTTTTAATTCGTTGCTTACAACAATAATAATATTTATTCTTGTTATAATGAGATTGACTCTTCTCTTTTTAAAAGGAGCAATACAATAGGCCATATATGTAAGTAATTTTGTATTTTAAAAAAGTAGCTTCTTTTTAGTTTATTTTTATGTTTTAGCCCATTTTTTTTTAGCATATTCTGCTATTAATTGGACTGCCGCTGTTTTTACAACAGCATTTTTTTATTATTATTAATTTATGAGTTTAATTTAAGCTGTGAGAAATCATTGGAAAATCTGCAGCAATCAGCAATTAAAAATTGTTCTCAATGTAAAAGACGTTCATTCAGTTTTCTGAGCGAATGAAACCATTTTCTCATAGCAGATAACATTGACCTTAAAAGTCAGCAACAAATGAATTGTCCGTCTTCGTCGATGTTAGTCATAATTATCAAACATAAGCAGAAAACCGGGACATATAATCCAGTCTTACCGGTCAGCCGATCTTTCGCAAACCTTCTGCTGCTCTCCATCCACGGGAACGTGAAGCTGTGGGGACTGCCCATGCTGGAGACCGTGGGCACGGTGGGCATCCCCGCCGCGATGCCCGGTGGATGGGCGGTTGTCGGCGGGTGATGTGCGGGTGGCATGGGTCTGTGGGCCGGGACGCGGATGACACCGCCTGCATTCCCTGAGTTCACGTTAACGTTCATATTCATGCTCACATTCATGTTCATGTTTACGTTGTAGGAACCTGCCAGTCCGGCCGCCATCGAACAGGCCGGATTGTACACGCTGTTGTAGCCGTTGGAATAGACGTTGGGCGCGAGCGCGTAGTCCGGCTCGCCGGTTCGGCTCGGCAGCATGCAACTGCTCGGCTGATCGGAACCATTGAGAATCTGATCTATTCCAAAGCTGATGGGTTCGTGCTGCTGGTGGGTCTGGTTCACCTCTTCGATTCCCGTGTGCTCCATCGTCGCGGGTCTGTTACACACAGATGTTTAATTCCTAAAAATTACGGTTTATTCCCAGAGGTGTATAATTTATATATTTAAAAAAAAAAAAATATTCTTCCTTGAAGTGCTCAGAGCTTGTGGAATTTATATCGCTGCCATTTGATGTACAAAAACAACGAAGAACAGAAATCACAATGACTCCTTCTCGATAAAATCAACGTTATCCAACACTTTCTTGCATTGCGTCTGGCTCTTTTTCAGTTCCATGATGATGCCTAAAAAAGCGACTCGGCGGTGGAAAGGGTTCCGCGCTCACTGTTAAATCCCGGAGTGATGAGTTGCCAAGTTGTAGCAAACAAACCTGACGCGTTTCTGGAGTGGTGCTGTACCTCAGAAAGGCGCTCGGCCCAGACTTGAGCTCATCGCTGTTATCTAAAGTGAAGTGTTAACTGTCCGATACGTGCGTATTAATTGTCGCGAGCTGAAAACGTCCTGTTCGCGCTCCTCTTGAAGTGATTTCGAGCAGGTGAGACAAACCCCTTCTGCCCAAACTCTGTCACGCGCCTCTCCATTGGCTCTTGCGCACTTCTGTAGAGACAATGCCTCGCGCCCGCACCCCTCTCTTAAAGAACCCGCTTCTGTTTTTTTTTTTTTTTTTTTTTTTTTTTTAATACAGGGCTGTTGTTTTACAGCTCACGTTTAAAAATTAAATGTTTCGTGCTCCTAGGAAATAAAGCAGTTTAGTGTAATTATTAAAAAGCTTTGGTAAGTAGTTTAGCGAAATCTTAGCTATCCTATTATTGTTTCTGTCAAAAAGTGATTTTCTGTTTAAATATTATTAATATTATTTCTTTGGTGTGCCAAATTAAAGTCTGTGTGGTGTAACCAACTTGCAGGAAGCCATTTTGTTGTCATGTGACAAGAAAAACAAATAACAGATAACTTTTGACCTTCAATACGGTGAGCCACGAAGGTCATTTTTTTATCAATATCATATTTTAACTTTTTTAAGAAAAGTTGAGTGACCTTAAACGTATTAATAATAATTATGTTTTGTTTTTAATTTTTGATTGAATCATTTTAGACGTTTTTTTACGTCGCAATTTATTTTGTGTTGCACTTACTGGGTGATACATTTTTTGGAGACATTACATCCACATGTAGATCGAAAATGGTAGGCTATATGGAGGTTTAAAAAAAAATGTGTGAAACCAACGACTACAACTTGGTGAATTGTTAAGTTAAAACACGAAATCTATGCAGGAATTCTACTGACATAATTGGACTACATAAGAATAATAACATTTTTAATATTGCGAAAGATAACACATCAAAATAGCTTGTAAAGCACAAGGTTGAAGCTGTTAATTATCCCATCGAATAAAAGCCAAGACGTTTAGTTCAATTGTGAAAAAAGCTCTTCAGGTTTTGTCAAGGTTACACAAACATGCAGCTTTACACATGGCGATGCGTTTGCTTAATCAAATGAAACTGGATTTCATTGAAGTGCACTAGCCTTTGGGTGCTTAAAATGAAGGGTGAAGCCAGAGAAGCATCAGTTGCCTTCAGTGATGCAGAAGCCAGTGTGATTGGCGCAAATAATTTAACCTTTTTTCGCCTGAAGCTACAGTGGAAGGTTCTCCGCTTTCAATTCAATAAAAATGAAAAATGGCGCATAATAAAACCTGAAAGCAAGGAAAACGAATTTAATATATCATCGTTTTATTACGTACTTATTTCAGCTTTCGCACGAATAAAAATATTTCTCCGCAGCACAAAGTGGCTAGAGGGAAGCATAAAAATCAATTTTCTGAATACAAAGCGGTATCAATAATAAGCGTTCTTGTGTGTGTCTCTCAATAGCAGGAAAACATGTTGTCGAATAAAGCCTCTCGGAGTCGTGGCTTTTAACTGCACGAGGTCGTGTTGTGCAACAAAAACATCTCTGGCTGTATCAAAATGCGAGTTTGTTCCCTTAAACATGAAGAGTCATGTCACGCAGTAGCTGTTTCTAAAGCTTCTTTGAAGGTAAAGCTGACATCGTTTTCCAGAAATGATGATTGTATTTCGTTGCTCTGGCATAGTGATGATGATCTCGGTTTTAAAGGCCCATCTGAGGTCACGATCATCAGACACGACTGAGTCTGAAGCAGTTCAGAAATAAAGGACGAGCTCAATCATAATTAACAGTCAGGATTAACTATTAGTTCCTGGTTTTCATTTGCATGATTTCGCCCTAATGCCATTTTGTGCTCTATATACACATATGCAATTGTAGATCTAATTTCTTGCGCATTCATATTCCTGCAGCAGTTATTTTCCCCCAGATTGCTTTATTTTAACCACAGTTATTATCGGACTAAATGAACTGTGCTGGAAATATTTTAATTGCGTTTCTCTCTTGCTGTTATTGAGTTGAATTAAATTCCAGAAGCAAACGCTACCCCGCGCGTTCTCGAGTTGTTTTCGTCAGCAGTGAATGTTAAACACAATTACATTTTCGCGCGGAGGCAAAATATTATCTAATGGTTACTAATTGGTTTAAACTGTAATTATTTTTAACACTAAGAAGAGCTCGAATTATTGAACCTGACAAACCGCGCCTACCCAACTCTTGTTTCATTTCATTAGGTGCAATTGAGTGTTTATACTAAAATCCATCCAATTAATGTCCTGTTAAAACATTGCAAAGCTAGTTTCAGATGGGAAAGTCTGAAATGCATGCATAAGTTGAAATGATTTCTGTCAACGCTCAACCAAATTTGTTTTTTTGGCGCGCGTCACGTGCACTGGCACAGCTAACTCATTAATGTGCGAATAATAACTGATGCTACTTATGGTTTGTCTGATAGCTAACTGACGAGCAGCTGTTGCCATGGTTACGATTTTTGTTCACTAACTTTTGTGATGCTGACATTTTTGAAAACGCTTTACGAATGCATAACTGTAAACACCAACTAAACCTGCATTTTGACCTTATTTGGTTCATGCCTAAAGCTTTCTAAATCGGCCTTCCTACCAGTGAAAGCCCAATATAAAAGCCCTTATAGCCGGTTGCCCGTAGGCGATGTCTTGGCAAGGCTGTTGAGTGTATATGGGGTCATTGATAAATCGCAATCTCCAGGCGGTGCTGATAATAAAGTATAAAGACAAAGCGAAGACAAAAAGAATTTGTCACAGTGCGCCTCTCGACAGATTCGGTGACCCGCTGCCCTCCCGGGTGTAACCTGTTTCAGTACGCTTTTGGAGATTTGCAAACAACTGCGATAGTGTTTGCTCAATATGGTGCCACAGGGATTGGAAGGCGATACCGAGCAGCACAGCTCATGACAAATGGCGATTGCAACGCTACATAAAGAATGAGATGAGTCAGTAGCTACTCCGAGCCTCTTTTTCCTAGTTATTTACATGAGCTGTCAGTCTAAACAAATTCAGGTGTAGAGCTTTTTTTTTTTAAATAATCAGTCTTAAACAACATAACAAACAGCCATTAAAATGTATTGCTAGAACACCTGCCGACCATGTTCAGTATGAACCCGGCACGTGGGTTTGAAAGGAAAATCCCACCCATCACAGCTGCATCCATCTATAGATTATGAGGATTGACTGCAATGCATCTGTTTTTCACTTTAAATGCAAGATGATCTTTTACATTTTAACTACTGTTAGTTATGTTTGCAATTGTAAATTAAATACAGCTATTGCGGAACAACCACATAAAATAATGAATTATAGGCTACACTCTGGGTTTAAAACAACCCAAGCTGGGTTAAAAATGGACAAACCCAGCGGTTGGCTTAAAATGAACCCAAAATGTAGGCAACAATCAAAAGGTGAACATTTATTAATTAGCAATTTAATACATGTTTATTATTGAATTATTATACTTAGTAATAAATGGCAATTTCAACCTATTTAAGGTTCATTTTAAGAGAGCAATATAGTAATTTTTAAACAATAGTTCAGTTAAATAAAACTAAAACATTTTAACCCAACCGCTGGGTTTGTCCATTTTTAACCCAACTTTTGTTATTTTTAACCCAGAAATTTTTTAGAGTGTACGTATAATTATGTGCCATTTACATTATTATTATTAATGTATAATCTTATCACTCTTAAATGTTGTCACTGTTGCTGATATCTATCTATCTATCTATCTATCTATCTATCTATCTATCTATCTATCTATCTATCTATCTATCTATCTATCTATCTATCTATCTATCTATCTATCTATCTATCTATCTATCTTTATCCAGTGCTTTCAGAGAATCATGTTTGATTAATGTCTTTAACAATAAGTAAACTAATTAAAGCCCTTATTAAACTTTGGTTTGGGATTGTGTATTTCCTCACATATTGTTATAAAAATTACTATGGCTTGCTTAAAATGAACTCAAAATTGTTTGAAAATTAAAAATCAGACATATAATTAATTACTAGAGGCAAAATATAATAATCAAAAGGTGAACATTTATTAATAAGCAATTTAATAAATGTTTCTTGTTTAATTATTGTTCATTAAACTTAATAATAAATGTTAATTTCCAACATACTTTGGGTTCATTTTAAGCAAGCATTACAGTCATTTTTAAACAATAGTTAAATTAAACTACTCAGCAGATTGGGCTAACATTTTACCCAACCGCTGGGTTAAAACAAACCAAATTGTTGGGTTTGTCCTTTTTAACCCAGCTTTTTTTTTTTTTTAGAGTGTATTATCATTATATAGTAGCCTATTATTAGCCTATATTTCTTTATGTTATGAACTTCAGTCTTCTTAATCTAATGATGTTAGAAGCTTCATCTGAGACTTCATCCTGCTGTCTTTCAGCAGAGAAATGGCGGAACAGCTCTGGCTGATCCCAGCGCCTCTTAGTGTCAGTACATCCTTTTACCTTCAGCATTTCCTCGTGTGCATCTTGGCCTTGTGCCCCTCAAATGCTTGTGTGCGCGCGCGCGTGTGTGTGTGTTTGCTTATGTGTATGCGCGCGCCGATGAGCCTGTCAAAGAGAGGATTCGCATCCATTGCACCATTCTCCATCCCTCCCATGACTGTTGTGCTTTCTGCTGTAATTAGGTTGAATTCAGAGCAGATTGAATTACGTTATTCTGCATCTCGAGCTGCAGTCCTTGACTTTCTCTCTCCCCCGGGAGAACCTGGCGCCTCCTTGCCCGATCAGACGGCTTCAACTGGACGGACCGCCGAAAGGGAAAAGCGCTCAAGAGCGCACCGGGATCTCCGATACGTCATCTGGTAATGTGGGCTAAATGAGAGGTGTGAGGGCAGGGGAGACAGGATAACATCGCAAGTTCTTGTGTGACCTGAAACAGATAAAGTGTTGGAATAATGAATTGTTTTATTCACTTTGTCGATATGAATTTTGCGCGCAGAGGGCGTTGGGGAGAAATAGGGATGGTAAAGGAAGAAAAATCATTTTTTTGGATGTATAGCCAGTTTAATTCGAGCTTCACGCCCTGTTTTTTAGTTGTTTTAATTATTATTATTATTATTATTATTATCCGCCTATTATTACCAAAGGAATGAGATAAGAGAAAATATTAAAACGCAATGGTATTATTGTTTTGTTTGTTGTTGTTTTTTTGTTTTTTGTTTTTTTGTATGGAATATATTTGAAATCTTATTTTACTCAACATGATGCATTATCAGAATTTTCATTTTTATGTAACTTGAGTTATAAGATTATAACGATGTAACTAATTTAGGCAAAGCACAAAAAAATTTAGGCTAAATAAAAATAAAAAATAAAACGGATGAACTTTTCCCCCTCTTTTTTGTCATAATTCTGTATTTTCTTGCACGATTTTGGGACATTTCGAAACAATGACTTACTAAAATATATTTATTTGTGTAATTATTTGAGTGTATATTGATTTATTAATTAATTGTCCTATCTGATCTTTCACTGTAATGACAAAGACATGATATGTTTTCAGCATATTTGAAGTTGCCTTGTATTAATGATTTAAATCAAGTTTATGTCTTCACGAATTATAGTAATTGAGACAGACCCCCTATTTAGTGTTTTCGGTATGGAAATGTTGAAATGTGAGGAAATACACAATTCCAAACCAAAGTTTAATAAGGGCTTCAATTAGTTTTACTTATTGATAAAGACATTAATCAAACATGCATGATTCTCTGAAAGCACTGGATAAAGATAGATAGATAGATAGATAGATAGATAGATAGATAGATAGATAGATAGATAGATAGATAGATAGATAGATAGATAGATAGATAGATAGATAGATAGATAGATAGATAGATAGATAGAAACAATGACAACCATGTTTAATTTAAACGCATCTGCTTCAAGCATTATTGTGTTTCTTGTAATCCATCTTTTTGTGTCTTTCGTTCCGATCGCGTTTCTACACGCGTCTCGTGTCAAAAGCGTAATTAAGCGTATCATTGGCTTTGTGTTGTTTACAAACCGCGAGCAGTAATTTAATTTGGTCCACCAGCCGCCACCGGCACGGACGCAGCGGTGATGCCCGCGGGCTGCGGGCGGAGAGGGACCTTCTGCCAGCCACCTGCGGGGGAGGAACCCGGGGGAGGGGCGGCATGGGCCAACTTAATGAAAACTGACGGAAATGTTCAAATGTATGTAACCATAACAGTTTGTTCACTCTTTTGTAAATTTATTCATTTATAGCCTACTATAAATATATATATTTAAATTTATATATATATATATATATATATATATATATATATATATATATATATATTTATATATATATATATAAATTTAAATAAAGAAGTAATTTAATGTTGTTGTTGTTATTAATAATAGCAATAAATCGAATTTAATATAATTCATTAATGTTTCTTATTGCTCTTTTTTAAATTGTGTAAATATATTCATTTATACAAAAAAACCTGCATTATTCGTTGACTCACCATTTCAGACATTGCAGAAGGAATATATATATATATATATATATATATATATATATATATATATATATATATTAATGAATAATTTATCATTATTATAAATAATAATAATCGAATTTTTATATATATATATATATATATATATATATATATATATAATATTATTTATTTTTTATTTTTTTTGAGAGAGAGATAGAGAGAGAGAGAATACAGATAAATACATGGTGGAGCAGGAGTGAAGAGAAGGTGGCTTTTGGTAATAATGATGTACCCTCAGGCTTAGTGCTGTCTATCATACAGCCCCCCCTCCTCTCTCTCTCTTTCTCTCTATCTCTCTCTCGCTCTCTCTCCATCCCTGCACAGTCTCAGTACAGACAGGCCTGTTGTATTAGATATGGGGGGACCCAGCGTCTGGGCCAAAACACAGGGAGCACCAGCCTCCTAATTGATGACTCCCTTTGAGTGAAGAAAAACACTAGCTGAGATTGATGGCCTTGCAATTTAGGGCTTTTGGAATGAGTCCTAGCAGCATTAACTCAATAAGGTGTCTATCAAACTGGCCTTATAGCCCTTCCTATGACAGCACTGAATGACTTTAATTACATAGCATTTGCATGAAATATTGGGAAGACAGTGCATATATCTCAGGGTAAAACAGGGGCAGAGAGTAATACATCATCATTTGCACTTTAGCTTAAGAAATCCTTAAGAAATCATTTTGATAAAGACAATGCACTGTAGAAAAACTGTCAGATTTGGTTATAAAAATAAAAAAATACAGTAAACGTGAACTTATTTACAAAACAACCTGTAAAACTGACAACCACTGGTGGTAAAGAGAAAGTTGACAAGCTGAGGTAAATACTAATAGGTCATGCACAAATACAAAACACCATCATAGTAACACACATACAGAACTGATAACAAAAAAAGAAATAAAAAAAAATATATATTATTAAAAGTAAGGTTTTATCTATTACAGTTTCCCCCATATAAGGGAACTTACTGTGAACCACTTAACAGGTTTTTACCAAAGAAAGGGTTTTTACTGTGGCGTTTTAGTCTTTTTACAGTTAAAATTATTATTTTATTTTTATTTTTTTTTTTTACAGTGACGTGATTTGTTGTTTCTGCCCATATCTACATGAAGATTCTTCACAATGAGGCTGATGCTTGGGTCAGACTTTAAAAGAGTCCATGTCAATTGATCATTATTGAGACATTATGTGCAGTTAAAAGCTTTTAAAAAAAATACAAACTGAGAATACGCAGTTCGTTAGTTTTGCCCAGTAAATATGTAGCCTAAATAAAAAGTAAAATTATCTCCTTAATGTAACGTGTGACCATTTCTGGTCTTCTGGTGTGAAATGGGGCAACTGAGTGTTAAAGTAATCTAAATGTTATTATAATAAAAGAAATTAAAATACAAATATTTTTGGTGACACTTTGTTTGGTGGTCCCCTTTAGACATTCATTATGTTGCACCTAAAAATGCTAGGTTAAAAACAACCCAAGTTGGGTTAAATATAGACAAACTCAGCGGTTGGGTTAAATGTTCGCCCAACCTGCTGGGTAGTTTTATTTAACCCAACTATTGTTTAACAATTACTATATGACTGGCTTAAAATGAACCCTAAATAGGTGGAAATTAGAATTTGAAGTAATGCATTGTCTTGACTATTTGTGAGTTGAAACAAAGGTTATCTTCAAGTTGAGTTAACTCACATTTTTAAGGCAGCAGGTGAACTTTCATTTCTAAGTTTAACCAGCTGAAAATGTTTCACACTAACCATAACCCTAACAGTCTACTAATACTCAACTAATACTCTGAGAGTTAGTTGACATGTGTAATGTAACTTATAGTCAACAGAATGTCTAAAGGGGACATCAAAATAAAGTGGAACTATATTCTTTAATGTTTTTGTGTAGGGATGCACAATATATCGGCCGATGTTCATTTTTAATGTTATCGTCTCAATAAGAAAATTTGGCCAAAATATATATAAGAAAATACGCCGATAAATAATGGATTATTTCCTTCAGCTGAGACACTTCAGATGCGCACTCTCCACCATTATGTTTTTGAATTGCTTGAAATATGATAGAAATCACTTCAGTAATGAAAATACAGATAAGTACAATGTACAGTGCAAATGACATTATAATGAGAACATTATAATTGTGTGTTTGGGACATGACTTTTAATGGTGAGACTTTTGTTTTTGTAATCAGGCTCTTAAAAATGATATAAAAACTTTGATTTAGATTTATCAGTTAATATATTGGTTGTCGGCTTTCAAATATAAAGAATTATGGTTTATCAGTATTGGCCAAAATTTTTATATCGGTGCATCCCTATACTTTTTTGGGGATTATACCGCACATTATTATTTTTATTACTGAGTTAAAAACAACAATAAGTTGGGTTGAAAATGGACAAACCCAGCGATTGGGTTGTTTTAACTCAGCGGTTGGGTTAAATGTTTGCCTGACCTGTGGGGTAGTTTTATTTAACCCAACTAGTGTTAAAAAAATTACTTTATTGCTTGCGTAAAATGAACCCAAATACATAAAAAATGAATTCAATGAATGAACATTTATTAATAAATGTAATTAATAATAATTATACAATAAACATTTATTAAATTGCTTAATTTATTTAAATTAATAAATGTTCACCTTTTGATTATTATTGTTTCCTCTAGTAATTATGTGTCTGGTTTTTAATTTCCAACCTATTTTGGGTTCAATAGTTGGGTTAAATAAAACTGCCCATCACGTTGGACAAACATTTAACCCAACTGCTGGGTTAAAACAACCCAATTACTGGGTTTGTCCATTTTCAACCCAACTTGGTTGTTTTTAACCCAGCATTTTTTAGAGTGTATAATCATTAAATAATGCAATATGTTCAGCGTTCAAAGTGTCTCCCAACATTATCGTAGACTGTAAAGTCTAGACTGGACTGACCCTCTTGTCTGAGGGTCCTCTGTTTAATTTCGTGCCATTTTATCTCGCTGTTTCCAATAGTTACAGTCCTTCGACGAGTCCTGTTTTCCCAGCCATCTCAAACTAGTAATTGCATTTTCCATTTTCTCTCGTGACAATGGAGCATCCACAGTCCGCGCGTTATTAATCATAATGAGCTCTCACAAATAAGCCCTCATGCATCACGAGAGAGAGAGAGGCACTGGAATGGTTTACAACTTGCATGCACAAGCATTTTTCTCCATTTTAATGGATTTAAAGTAAATGAAGGCACTTTAGGTTCATGTTCACTTCATTTTTAATCATGTGGAAGAATGTTTATGTTCCATGTGCCCCACCTGCATCTTTTAAGCATGTAAATAAAATGTATAATAAAATGTAATAAAGTGTTTTTGCATGATGTTGACGCAACAAATGCATTGATGTGGTATTATTCTATGTAATAGTCTATATACTATAATATATACATACATGTTTTGTGTTTGTGTGTCTGTCTAGTTTTAGCTTTAGGCAATTCAGTACCATTTAACTATAATAACTCAGATGAATGCTTAAATGCTGAAAAAAAAGGAGGAATTTCTTTACAAAAAAAAAAAAATACATGGGTGAGTTTGAATGAATAGTGAAGATAAAGCATCAACAAGTGTACATCATCTTTGTTGTGTAAAAAGCATCCCAGGATGCATCTAATGAAGTTTAGAGATTGTGCACAAAGAAGCTCAAACACTATGTAATTGTCATACTTCCATTTGTGTCATTTTGTAGTTTTGATGACTTTAATATTATGCTAAATAGAGAAAAAGAATCCTAAAGGATGAGCTGGTGTGTCCAAATGTTTGACTGGTAGTGAATAATTCAAACCCCTGCACTACTTTTCATCTAAGAAGGCTCGTTTGAGCAGATGTATATGCAGGCCGTTCATTTGCAATCCGTTGTAGAACAGGCCTAAAGGTGTGTTAGCAAAGTTCTTGATCAGTCCATTCCATGTATGTTTGATTAAAAAGGTGTACAGATCAATAATATATATTATCCTGGAGATCCTGAGGTGAGATTTTAGCTGATAATGTAGTTATCTAGAAATACGGCCGTTTTGATATCATTTATTACGGTTCATGGTTGGACCTCCAGGCTGAGTCCAATAAATCTGAGAGTAACAGCTAGTCTGCTAGTGGCCTCTGCCCTGCTTAACTCTATAAGAACACACCGTCTGAGGACTTCATTATGTCTTCACAAACACCCCCAAATCGATCCGGTCACCCTTTCAGTGGCAGAATCAGTGGTGGTGGAAGCAAAAGGACAAATCTAATGAACAGTATTTGTGTTTAGGGTTGCTGTGGTGCCCTGTAGGAGTGTCTGGCACAGAATATTTTGTCCCATCTCTAATTAAGAGGGTTAAAATAAACTCTGCGTGAGCCCTGCAGTGGGACGGGGGGAAAGGAATGCATTAACGCCTAACGAGAAAATGATTGCAGCTCGAAAGACAGAAAAGACTGGTGAAGTCAGGTGACTTAAGAACTGAGTCTGATACACCTTTCCTACTTACTTTTAGTCATTTGGCACTAATTTGTGTGGGTTTATATATTTATATGTATACATGTATAATTTATTTCTTCATATATTGAGTCATATACACACATAAAATGTATCAAATACATATATGAATAAATAAAATGTATTTTTTTTTTAATTAATGCATATATTATAAAAATAAATGTATTCTAAATATACACATAAATATATAATTAAAACATATGTATAATACTTTTATAGTTTGTATAATTAGTATTTTATATATATATATGTATATATATAATATATATATATATATATATATATATATATATATATATATATATATATATATATATATATATATATATATATATATATATATATATATATATATGCACACACTCTAAAAAATGCTGGGTTAAAAACAACCCAAGTTGGGTTGAAAATGGACAAACCCGGTTGTTTTAACCCAGCGGTAGGGTTAAATGTTTGCCCAACCTGCTGGGTAGTTTTATTTAACTCAGCTATTGTTTAAAAATTACTTTATTGCTTAATTAAAATTAACCCAAAGTATGTTGGAAATTAACATTTATTAATGTTCAATTAATAATTATTAAACAATAAACATTTATTAAATTGCTTATTAATAAATTTATATTAATAAACTATTAAACTATTAAATTTATATTAATAAAATATTAAAGCTTATTAATAAACATTCACCTTTTGTCTATTATTGTTGCCTAATTGCATCTGGTTTTTAATTTCCCAACTATTTTGGGTTAATTTTAAGCTAGCCATATAGCAATTTTTAAACAATAGTTGGTTTAAATAAAACTACCCAGCAGGTTGGGCAAACATTTAACCCAATCGCTGGGTCATTTTCAACCCAACTTGGGTTGTTTTTAACCCAGCATTTTTTAGAGTGTGTGTGTGTATATATATATATATATATATATATATATATATATATATATATATATATATATATATATATATATATATATATATATATATATATATATATATATATATACATATATACACACATACACGCATACAAATATTTTTATATATAGAATTATATATATATATATATATATATATATATATATATATATATATATATATATATATATATATATATATATATTTCTATATATTTTTATTTAATAATAAAAACATTTATTTTTATATAATGTAAAATAAATATATTAATGTATTTTATATCATATATTTATATTTATTGAATCATTTATTGAATCTGTCTGGCTACTGTTAAGCAAACCTTTAAGAAAATTACAGTATATCCAAAGTACAGAAAGTGAAAAATGATTTGCAGATTTAAGGATAAACATTTCAAAGCCATATGAACCCATCTCACAGTCTGAATGTGACCCGTGGGTCTTGGGACCCTTGCTAGGGCTATTGCTTTCTTTGACGATTAAATTGATGTACAGTGTTTTCTGGGTTGTTTAAAGCACACATGTGAAGGATTTTTAAATAAACAGAGATTTAAAAGTTATTTTATGCAAGTTTAAAAATGCTCTTCGTTGGCAGTAAAACCCATCTTGGCATGTGCGAGTACGCGCTTGTTTACATGCAACTGCTGAAGTGTATTTTAAGTGCGTGAGATTCTCTGTTTGTGTTTAAACAGTGTGTGTATAAGCCTGTCTGTGTTTGCACACTTGTGAGTGTGTGTGTAGAGCCATCAGTCATGTAACTGATGTCAATAGTTTCTCACTGCAGGTGAACCCTGTAGAACTGTACTGCTGTTGTAACCGCTGATGAGTGATGACACAGCAGTAGATTGACAGCAGTTAAAGGGTGAGTCTGAGCTCTTGTGCTCCACACTTCACCTCCCCACACAAATACTCATTAAATGGATCTGTACGCTGCCAGAATATCTCGGCACATCAACAGGTCTGATCGGGCTCGGAAAGAACCGATTCGATGGAATCTGACAAATGCAAAACACACTGAAGAAGGGGAATTACAAACAGTTTTACATTTACCATATGTCTGTCACTGCTGTCTTTTTGTTTTTAAGAAACGTTGTTCGTTGATGCAAAACCCCACAGCAATGCTGCTGATGAAATCGATGAAAATCAAAATTTGAACTGCGTATGACCTTGTTGTGAGTGATGAGGGAGTTTAGAGATGATTCACACAACACAAGAAATAAATGTGAACACTATTTTCCCTTTCTTTTCTAATGTGAATTTATATCTTAGACAGGGAATTATAGAAGCACATTTCTACCTCAAAGTAAAAAGGAAACGTGATAAGAAAAATAAGAAGTAGTTACATTGTGAGATATATGTATATAGATCACAATTTGAACTTTATATTGGGAGGAAAAAAAAAAATATCAATCAATATCACTATTTAAAATATCAATATAATAATGATTATATAAGAAACAATATTATTATGTAATATTATAAGATTGCAATATTATATTATGTCATATCACAGTATAATTAATATAACGTTATAATATAATTATTATTATATAATATAAGAATCAATAATATTATATAATAATATCACTATATAAAAATCAATATCACTATTTTCTGTTGGGAGAAAAAAAGTCTGAATTGCTTAAGTTCAAATTGTGATGATATCTATATAATATTATTGATTGTTATATTATATATATATATATATATATATATATATATATATATATATATATATATATATATATATATATATATATATATATATATATATATATATATATATATATATATATATATATATACAGTACAGTCCAAAAGTTTGGAACCACTAAGATTTTTAATGTTTTTAAAATAAGTTTTGTCTGCTCACCAAGGCTACATTTATTTTATTAAAAAATACAGTAAAAAACAGTAATATTGTGAAATATTATTACAATTTAAAATAACTGTTTTCTATTTGAATATATTTGACAAAGTAATTTATTCCTGTGATGCAAAGCTGAATTTTCAGCATCATTACTCCAGTCTTCAGTGTCACATGATCCTTCAGATATCATTCTAATATGCTGATCTGCTGCTCAAGAAACATTTAATGTGTACAATTGTACAAAATATTTGTGTACAATATTTTTTTTCAGGATTATTTGATGAAGAGAAAGTTCAAAAGAACAGTGTTATCTGAAATCTAATCTTTTGTAACATTATAAATGTCTTTACTGCCACTTTTGATTGATTTAATGCATCCTTGCTGAATAAAAGTATTCATTTCTTTAATTTCTTTTCAAAAAAATAAAAATAAAAATTCTTACTGACCCCAAACTTTTGAACGGTAGTGTATAATGCTACAGAAGCTTTGCATTTCAGATAAATGCTGTTCTTTTGAACTTTCTATTCATCAAGGAATCCTGAAAAAAAAAAAGTACACAACTGTTTTCAACATTGAAAATAATCATAAATGTTTCTTGAGCAGCAAATCAGCATATTAGAATGATTTCTGAAGGATCATGTGACACTGAAGACTGGATTAACGATGCTGAAAATCTTTTAAGTTATTGTGAATATGGTTTTTCAAAGTCCTCACTATGGGATTTGTACTTTTTAATACTATTTTTTATTTTATTTGTTATTGTCATTTTTACTTTATATATTATGTGTTTTACAGCTATATTTACTATATTACTCACAATTGTAAGAATACAAAATTTGATTTCTATAATAAAGCTGCTGTTATTATTGTGAGTCAGAGTTATGAAAAGTAGTAACAATTACAGCTTTAATATCTGTCCGTCTGTTGAAACTGTACACTTTCTTTTTTTGTTTTACATTTTCAGGCAAGACTTAAAGTCAGCATTCAAAGTTTGACTTTTTCAGTACAGATTTGTTTCCGTGCGTGAGTCAGAGCGCAGGTCTCTGCCCATCCACTCAGCAGATACGTGACGGCTGACGCACCCTTTGAGGCGACCGCGGTGAAAGGTTTTGACTGGCGAGATGAAAGTTTGTGAATTCCAGAGTGCTGCTCTTTCTCGTGTTACAGAAACGAGGTCAATCCACTTGTCCTGACTCCACTGGAGCGCTGAGGCCCGGGCCGCGATCTCACGTCGGCCGAAGGGCATTTTCATTTGTGTCTGAGCTTACATTTGCCAGCCATGTTTGTGTTTGCAGAGTCTGAACATTAATCTGCTGAATCCATTGTTGCTCTACAACTGGCTTAGCTATCAGCGCCGCTACTATTACAGACCAGCGGATTCGCGGCGGTTTGTGGAAACTTTAAGCTTTTCTCACCTCTCGTGTTTGTGGAGACACGCAGTTTCTTCGCAGGCGCTTCCAGCCTCACCTGAAATCCGATCTCGCACATCTGCGCTTGCTCTCCGAGCCCAGATTCTTGGCTACTGTAGCTAAAGGCTTGTTTTGTTCCAGTGTAATGCAACTTCAATACTCTTCTGCTTGGACCTTCCATAAAAATGTCAAGGAAGAAATATCTGGATTAAGCCCAAGTGAAGTAGTGTTCATTTTCAGCACATTGATGTGAGGTTGTCCAGTCGTGCAGGCCTCGCTCGGCCCAGGAGGAAAATGCATTAGTTGCACAGGCAGAGAGAGAGCGCCAGAACACGCCTCGGTAACCAGATACGGAATAAAGGAAGTACCTTCGATATAAAGCCAGCAGATTTATGAGAGGGTTTAAATATGGCAAGTTGATTAGCTTGATTCGTCTGTCTCATGTTGTTAAAAGGGAGGTCAGTGATCCGTGCAGGTGTTGCAAGACACTACCAGCATTCTTTGACTAAAGCCCAGTTCTCACACAGCTGCACTGAGAGAGCTTTAGACCAGTACAATATGGAGATCTCTTTATCTGACAACTGTAATTATCATAAAATAAAAGTTCTTCGGTGATCTTTGCAGCACCTTTTAGCGTTCCTGAGTTGGTTTATTGCGTATTAAATTGTTGATGTGACACTGTCGATTATTTAGATCAGCACCTGATCACACACACACACGCACATATTTATACAACACTGTAAACCAGAGTAAGTAAGGGCCTAATCAGGTAGCCTACATCAATTGTTTTAAGTTAAGAAATTCTGAGTTTAAGTTAACAGAACTGACATTTTTAGTTTTTACTCATAAATTTTAATTGTTTTTAAAGAGTTAGTTCACCCAAAAATGAAAATATTTTTACCCCCCAAACCCGTAAGACCTTTGTTCATCTTCAGAACATAAATTAAGATATTTTTGATGAAATCCATGAGCCTTCTGGCCTCTGATAGACTGCAACATTACCACTTTCAAGGCCCAGAAAGGTAGTAAAGACGTCATTAAAATAGTCCATATGACAGCAGTGGTTCAAACTTAATGTTATGAAGCGACAAGAATACTTTTCGTGTGCAAAAAACTAACAAAAATAACGACTTTATTTAATCATTTCTTCTCTTCCCTGTCAGTCTCCTACCCTGTTGACATTGTAAACAGTAGTTATTTTTGTTAGATTTAATTTTTGTTAGCTAATTCACTTAAATAGTTTTAGTAATGGAAACTTGGCTCTCTTTAACTAGCTAAATTAGCAAATGCTAACTTGCTAATTGTAACACAATGCTTTGATAGCATTAGCCTAGCAAAGCAATAGCTGAATGAGTACAGCAATATAGGATATTTAACATACATCTTTTCTCAAACCAAGCTTATGCTCCACTCGACACCCCAAAAAAAAAAAAAAAAACACATAACAGAAACTCTTCTTAATTAGCATAGCAAAACATTAAACAATACTAAATCTCCCACTTAACATCAATCTTGCACAAAAAAAAACCCACTTAATTTTAGCATTTACTCTCCCTTTTGAGTGCCATGGCAAAGCATGCTGGAAAATAGAAATCCCATCCCAGTTTCAGTTCAATTTTAAGTTAGTCTAAATTAAAAGAAACAAGTTCCTAAAACTCAGAAGAATTCAGATTACTTAAATGTGTCAGTTTTGTGCACTCAAAAGAAAAAGAACATTTTAAATACTCATAAAAGTTAATTTGATTGAACTAATTTGTTTAATTTTACTCAAACCAATTAATTATTTTGAGCATTAGTGTTTATAGCATATATGACCTCAACACTAAAAGACATGATTGATAATCACAAAACATGAAACCACACAGTAACAAATCCTGTTTAGATTTCATAATGGTCTTTAAAAACCTTTTCTGGCATCAGACTGTGGAACCTAGAAGCTTTTAATCTCACAATTCAGACTTTATTTTCACAATTCCAAGTTTACTGATATAAACCTGTCATTGGGAGGAAAAAAAGTTAGAATTGCGAGTTATAAAGCAGTTTTCTTGCAATTATATCCCACAATTCTGACTTTTTTTCTCAGAATTGCGAGATTATATTTCAGAATTAGAATTAGAATTAGAATTCCGCTTTTTTTCTTTTTGTGAGTTTACATTTTACAATTCAGACTTTTTTCCTCAGAAATCAGAGAAATGAACTCGGAATTGCGAGTCCGAATTGGGAGATATAAAGTCACAATTGCAAGAAAACAGTCAGAATTGTGAGATTTTCATTCTGAACGGAAACAAGCTTCCATAAGAACTCCTATTTTTAAAAAGGGATAATATCTATTTATAATGTTTGTAACTCTATGGCTTCTTTGTCTTTGTTTATATGCATCTTTGTCTCGTGTAGTCACACCAAAACCTCTGACCAACATGTAAAGTGACTCTTCACAGTTCATCCTGTTTTTGCATGCTGCTTAGATGTGGGTTAATCTGCAGTATATTATACCAAAATAACAGATGAATAAAATAGCAGGAAATGTGTAAAGAAACAGGTTTATGACATGTCATCCTGTAGCAGCTCAAAGTCTGTAACACAATTTAAAGTGTTCTTAAAGTTCCAGGTATCTTCAGGTTCATATAAAATGAAAGACACTGAGTGGATTCAATATAGAAATGGGACACAGTATATGCAAACCTCTCTCGCTTTGTTACTCTTTCATCCTCCGTCACACTGACAGGTCTGTTGAGAGCTGTAGAGGAGCTACAGACTCAAACGCTTTCTGTGACGGGTTTGATGACTCTGTATAAGAGCTGCTGTCTCACCCTGTCAGCTGTCTCACCTCTCCAGTCGTTTCGTCGCCTGTCGGTCCCACTACTGACAATTTAATTCCAACCCCCCCCCCCCCCCCTCCCAACCTCTCCCCATATCTTCTTCCACTCGTCAGCCCTCAAACCTGTGCACACCCTGTGCTGACAGCTGATGATGCTGAGTGCTCTTCAGTCAGTGTGTGTGTGTGTGTACGTTGTGCATGCATGTACATGTGTGCTGTGTGTAAGCAAGTGAAGCTGTTGTCTTTCGTAGTGTCAGAGATCAGAAGAAAAGTAATGACTAACAGTGGCGTGACCAGTTTCAGCCTCATCGTGGCTCCGTAAGTAAGTGTGTCAAAGTGAAATGACTGTAGTGTGAAAAATTTAACATCAACTTGTAGGCTCAGAACTTAAGGCTGTTTTGCCATGGGCTCAATCTGTAATTCCCTATGGATTTTTAGAACAACTGGTTTGGATTTATGAGTAAAATAATGCCTGTTGTTGACATTACTTTAATAGACTTTCATGTTTTCAGTTAGAAACAGTCAGACCTCAAAAATGTGAATTTTGCAACCCGATCTCACAGCAATTCCTGCGTATTTTACGAGGTGGTTAATTCGTATGACCTCACTCGAATTTGTACATTTTTTGGCAAATTGTACATATTCTATGAGTTGCCCAATTCGTATGAATTTGTACGAATGACCTAACCCCGACCCTAAACCTACTTGTCACTGGGGTTTTGATAAATTGTATGAATTCATAGGAGTGATGTTGTACGAATTTGTACGAATTATCCACTGCGTAAAATATGTATGAATTGGTTGTGAGATAGAGTTGAAATTTTGATGCCTCTGTGTTTGGTAATGAGTTGATATATATACTGCAAGAACTTTTTTTTTTTTTTTTTCGTAAATATATCAAAAATGTATTTTTGTGAGTGGATATGCATTGCTATGGACTTAATTTGTACAACTTTAAAGGTGATTTTCTCAATATTTAGATTTTGCACCCTCAGATTCCAGATTTTCAAATAGTTGTATCTCACCCAAATATTGTCCTATCTTAACAAACCATACATGAATTATTTATTCAACTTTCAGATGATGTATAAATCGCAATTTAAAAAAAAAAATACCCTTATGACTGGTTTTGTGGTCCAGGATCAAATATTTGATGTATTATACAGTGGGTACGGAAAGTATTCAGACCCCCTTAAATTTTTCACTCTTTGTTATATTGCAGCCATTTGCTAAAATCATTTAAGTTCTTTTTTTCCCTCATTAATGTACACACAGCACCCCATATTGACAGAAAAACACACAATTGTTGACATTTTTGCAGATTTATTAAAAAAGAAAAACTGAAATATCACATGGTCCTAAGTATTCAGACCCTTTGCTGTGACACTCATATATTTAACTCAGGTGCTGTCCATTTCTTCTGATCATCCTTGAGATGGTTCTACACCTTCATTTGAGTCCAGCTGTGTTTGATTATACTGATTGGACTTGATTGGGAAAGCCACACACCTGTCTATATAAGACCTTACAGCTCACAGTGCATGTCAGAGCAAATGAGAATCATGAGGTCAAAGGAACTGCCTGAAGAGCTCAGAGACAGAATTGTGGCAAGGCACAGATCTGGCCAAGGTTACAAAAAAAATTCTGCTGCACTTAAGGTTCCTAAGAGCACTTAAATGGAAGAGGTTTGGGACAACCAGAACCCTTCCTAGAGCTATCGGGGGAGAAGAGCCTTGGTGAGAGAGGTAATGAAGAACTAAAAGATCACTGTGGCTGAGCTCCAGAGATGCAGTTGGGAGATGGGAGAAAGTTGTAGAAAGTCAACCATCACTGCAGCCCTCCACCAGTCGGGGCTTTATGGCAGAGTGGCCCGACGGAAGCCTCTCCTCAGTGCAAGACACATGAAAGCCCGCATGGAGTTTGCCAAGATGGTGAGAAATAAGATTCTCTGGTCTGATGAGACCAAGATAGAAGTTTTTGGCCTTAATTCTAAGCGGTATGTGTGGAGAAAACCAGGCACTGCTCATCACCTGTCCAATACAGTCCCAACAGTGAAGCATGGTGGTGGCAGCATCATGCTGTGGGGGTGTTTTTCAGCTGCAGGGACCGGACGACTGGTTGCAATCAAGGGAAAGATGAATGCGGCCAAGTACAGGGATATCCTGGACGAAAACCTTCTCCAGAGTGCTCAGGACCTCAGACTGGGCCGAAGGTTTACCTTCCAACAAGACGATGACCCTCAGCACACAACTAAAATAACGAAGGAGTGGCTTCACAACAACTCCGTGACTGTTCTTGAATGGCCCAGCCAGAGCCCTGACTTAAACCCAATTGAGCATCTCTGGAGAGACCTAAAAATGGCTATCCACCCACGTTTACCATCCAACCTGACAGAACTGGAGAGGATCTGCAAGGAGGAATGGCAGAGGATCCCCAAATCCAGGTGTGAAAAACTTGTTGCATCTTTCCCAAAAAGACTCATGACTGTATTAGATCAAAAGGGTGCTTCTACTAAATACTGAGCAAAGGGTCTGAATACTTAGGACAATGTGATATTTCAGTTTTTGTTTTTTTTAATAAATCTGCAAAAATGTCAACAATTCTGTGTTTTTCTGTCAATATGGAGGGCTGTGTGTACATTAATGAGGAAAAAAAATTAACTTAAATGATTTTAGCAAATGGCTGCAATATAACAAAGAGTGAAAAATTTAAGGGGGTCTGAATACTTTCCGTACCCACTGTATGTGTATCAAGACAAATACGCTTTGAATGTTTAATTTAATCTTATGCAGTGTTGCTTCTCAAATAAATTGACCTTTTCTTAAGGCTTTTTAAATATTTATACTGGGAAACAAGTATTAAAAAAAAAAAAAAAGACTAGTGCATGAAAACATTGTTTAAACCCTTTCCAAAAAAGTCTATAAAGCTTATAGATTATTTGGATTTTACAACATTTTATATAAAAAATTCAGCATCCTGAAAGGGGATTTTTATATGAAGTCTATTTAAATAAACACAAAAGTGAATTAAATATTAGTTTCAAAAGAGTTTTATTTATTTTTTGCTGTAAATGGAACCATATGTTTTTTGACCAGCACCATGGTGTATCATAATAAATGCCATGGTATAAATGAAGTACTTTGGTAGTCATTCAATATCATGGTATTTATCGTTGTATTATAGTGTCTTCTGATATCATCACTGTACCACGGTACCACTATAGGATTGCTTCCAGTGTAACGCTAACAGACCCTCATCACACACACACCTTAAAATCATTAAAGCACTTAAGAGAAAGAATGTAAACATCCCGTCTTTCACAAAGCCTCTGGATTTGTCATTCTTCCGTCTTTTCACTCATATTATAAGGGGATGACTAGAAAAGGTTGGGGTTGTTGTCTTTTTTGTAAGAATGGGAACAACAGTTTCTGGAAGCAGGACCCACATATGCTGGTTTCCTGTAATCATCTACACTTGTATTTCTGACATTTAAGGTGACACTTGTCTCTGAAGCAGTATCAGAGAGATACCTAATCATAGAAGCAATATGAAAGCAAGACTTGAAAGTATTATGCTAAGTGAGTCTTTGAATGGTTGGGATATTTAGAACAGAGTTCAACAGTTCCTGCCCCTTTCATCAGTACTGGTTCGGAAAGTTTTTTTTTTTATTATTATTATTAGAATGTTTTTTCCATAAGTCTTCATTAAAGAGTTATAAGCCATGAACCAAGCCAGCCAGCTACAAGGTGAATCACAACACTACAAACTTGAATTTGAAGCAAAAACGTTTTTGAAATTCGGACAAAATGACAAAGGTACAAGAATATGTACTTAACAACTTCAGTGACGGAAAGAACTACAATCCCATGAAGCATTGCGAACAGCATAATCGAATTCAAAAAGATGGAGAAATATAAAACTTCTCATGTACAAAATGTTGATTAAAAAAACAAAATATTTAAAGTTTACTCTAAAATATGCTAAAGCTATTGAGAGCTAGACCAACTGATGATTCATGGGAGTGGGCGGAGCTAAAGAGCTCTTGCTTTTTTATGATTCTCTGATTGGTGTAATTTTCTGTAGAGCATCATGGGTAATGTAGTTTTACTCTGCTGTTAAATATGGTTATTTTAAAAAATAAGCTGAAATAATGTGGGCTGACGGCTTCAGCAGAAGCAAATACTATGGATTAACAACCTTGTATAGCTCATAGTAGGTCTGTCTTTAAAGGTTTATAAGTTATCAATCAAAATTAATTTTCCAATGGAGAAAATCAATGGAGTTTTTACTTCGGAACCCGACTCTGTTGTCTAAACCATTAGTTCTCAAGCAGAGAGCCGGGGCCCACTAGGACCTCAAGATGACTTAAAATTAATTCAAATAAAGTAAGCTAAAACAACTAAAAACACTTAGGACTAAATTGGTGCACTTTTTAGTGTATAAAAGCATACTCTAGACAATTTTTGTGGAAACATAAATTCTTTGATGGAATTGTGGCATTTTCCATTGAAGAGCACACCACTGGCCTTTAACCTGAAATCAAGGAGATGTTGTTCTGTACGATGATGGATTGATCATCTCTAGCCATTAACTACCCAGCCGTAAAGCTGTTTTTCCACACATTTAACTTCACACACTCTTAACCATTAGGCACTAATGAATTAAAAGACGTCTCAGCACCCGGGAGGCTTTTCCATGATCAGTGTAGCGCAGATCCGCAAAAACCAATCGTCTTTTGTAGCGCCCTCATTTGTTACTTGGGAAATGGGAAGATTCTGATCTCCGGATGAACGCCCAGGATGTGAGGAACCCTGATGCTTTGTGATGGTTTGGTTGACAGATGAGGCCCGGGGTTTTTAACTTCACACCCGGCCCAGAAGGGCCGAAGCTGGGGGCGTTTGCAGAAATCGAAGCAGCACCTCCATGGTTTTGTTTCAGCGTGCTGGTCTTAGCTGCTCTAGTGTCAGCGTATCATGCAAACAATCTTCAGCTGTTTAGTAAAACTGAGTAAGAGAGCCTTCACACTCTTTTGATGATGTATTTAAGATGTGTCCTAACGTGCCTCATCCTCCTATTCGTTAACCCTCAGTAACATTTTGGGTAAATGCTCGGATGAAACTGGAAATGCCGTTTGACGCAAGGGTTAGAAAGAGCATAAAACAGCAAGAAGTGACTAAATGATGCATATTCACTGTTAATGCTGATAATTATAACCCATTAGAGTCCTTACGGTCTGAGACTCCTGTGAAGAAATTAAATGGTGCTTTTGGTGAAAAACCTTTTTTGTGTGTGAATTATATGCTGTAAAATGTGCTTTTGTTTATATTACATTGTGGGGACCAAATGTCCCCATGATGTAATATAAACCTGAGTTCACCTACATCGTGGGGACCAGCCAGCGGTCCCCACAATGTAAATGGGTTTATAAATCATATAGAATGAGTTTTTGTGAAAAAGTAAAAGTTTGCACAGTTTCCTGTGAGGGTTAGGTTTAGGGGTAGGGGCAGGGTAGGGGGATAGAATGTACAGTTTGTTCAGTGTAAAATGCATTGAAGTCTATGGAAAGTCCCCACAATTCACAAAAACAAACATGTGTGTGTGTGTGTGTGTGTGTGTGTGTGTGTGTGTGTGTGTGTGTGTGTGTGTGTGTGTGTGTGTGTGTGTGTGTGTGTGTGTGTGTGTGTGTGTGTGTGTGTGTGTGTGTGTGTGTGTGTGTGTGTGTGTGTGTGTGTGTGTGTGTGTGTGTGTGAGAGAGAGAGAGAGAGAGAGAGAGAGAGTGAGATGTGTTTGGTCCAACACTGAGGCAATCAGGAGTCAATCTTTTCTGATTATGTCTGAAACATGATATTCCTGCAGCTGTGTTGTACCATCCTCATCCCACACACATACCAACATGAACCTCACTCACAATCATGCACACATACATTCGCACACTTTATATTACAGACGATCCATTCTTGCATATGACACATAGTCTGATCCATTTTGCAGCTCGTTGTGGCCAAAATAGCCACATAGATGAGACTGTCTGACCAAAAAATAAAGCAGTGTTTTGCAATTTTCGCGACATATGTATATATATATATATATATATGGACCACAAAACCAGTCATAAGGGTCAAATTTTTTCCATTGATGTATGGTTTGTTAGGATAGGACAATATCTGGCCGAGATATGACTATTTGAAAATCTGGAATCTGAGGGTGCAAAAAAATCAAAATATTGAGAAAATCGCCTTTAAAGTTGTCCAACTGAAGCCCTTAGCAATGCTTATCCACTCACAAAAATACATTTTTACAGAAGGAAATATACAAAATATTTTCATGGAACATGATCCTTACTTGATATCCTAATGATTTTTGGCATAAAAGAAAAATTCGTAATTTTGACCCATACAATGTATTGTTGGCTATTGCTACAAATATACCCGTGCGACTTATGACTGGTTTTGTGGTCCAGGGTCATATATATATATGTTACCGAGGGTTAACTCTTAATTTAACTATTATTTAAAAAATACTATATGGCTTAAAATTATGTTTTATTAACAAAATTCGGGAGGAGCAAGTTCAGATAATTAACCTAATTAGCACAGGTGGAGAGCATTCAGTTAATCAACTCAACCAATATCAATAGGTATAAATTCAGCAGACTTACCTCTGTTCATCTGAGAGTTTATCAGCATCCCTCCTCCACCCCATCTCCTCACTTATAGTTCTATCTACTTTTACCACACTGGGGGGAGTACTCTGGGTTCGGGCCAAAATTCCGAGCTCGGAGCCTCCCCCCGGACAGCACGCCAAATACGCATAAATTTACTTTATTTAATTATATGAATATGTGAACTCGTGAAATGAACCAAAAATAGGTTGGAAATTGAAAATCAGACTCTAATTACTAGAGGAAACGTTAATAATCAAAAGGTGAACATTTATTAATAATCAGTTATAAATATTTAAGTAATAAATGTTTATTATTTATTTATTATTTATTATCTGTCATTTTCTAAAAAAGTTTTTAAATTTATATACTTTTTAACCACAAATGCTCATATTGCACTGCTCTGCGACGCAGCATGCATTACTTAATCACGTTGGAAAGGTCACGCGTGAAGTAGATGAAAGTACCGATCCAGTGTAGTCAATGTGCAAAGACTAAAGGCCTTTGCACACTGAGTCCGAAATTTTCGCATGCGTTTTTTCGTATTCGCAATCCTAAAAATTCGTCACGCACCGAGACCTTGCACACTGAGTCCGATGCGTATTAATGAATGCGTTGCGAAAAAAATCGCGAAACAAATCGCAAAACAATACAAAATGAAGTCTTCAAGCAGTGAGCACGATTAGTTGTCTCCTCTAGAAAAAGAAAGAGAAAATATTGAGTCTGTTCAATCCCGAGATTGCATAGAGAGAAAGAAGAATTCACCTCATCAAGGAGCTGCGGGATTATCCGAGCGTTTCAAAGTTTACTTCAGAATGTCAGTGGCTCTGTTTGATGCTTTACTACTGGCACAATCTGTCTTTATATTCAGTCTCTTTGTGTTCCTCACGTTGTTAGTCATTCAGTGCTGCTGTTTTGTGCTGTAGGCAACGTGGATCAACTTGTCAGATGGCATTCTGGATTTTTGCGTTCGCGTACGGTGGCTCTGAATTGTCAAAACGTCTCTCAAAATGCGTGCCACTGATGCGAAAAACGCAGAAAATCGAACCTGATCCGAATATTTTTTTGACGAATTATCTAGCGATTGTTGCGCTAGATGAGACCCTTATTCCTCGTCTGGGATTGTGTAGAGGCCTTTGTAGCTGCACTGAAACTGCAATTTGGACCTTCAACCCATTGTACCCCAGTGAAGTCTGCTATATGGAGAAAAATCCTGGAATGTTTTCCTCAAAAACCTTCATTTCTTTTCAACTGAAGAAAGAAAGACATAAACATCTTGGATGATATGAGGGTGAGTAAATTATCAGAAAATTTTAATTCTGAAGTGAACTAATCCTTTAAAGGTGCCGTAGAACGTCTTGTCAAAAGATGTAATATAAGTCTAAGGTGTCCCCTGAATGTGTCTGTGAAGTTTCAGCTCAAAATACCCCATACATTTTTTTTTATTAATTTTTTAACTGCCTATTTTGGGGCATCATTAACTATGCACCGATTCAGGCTGCTGTCCCTTTAAATCTCACGCTCCCTGCCTCCCCGAGCTCTCTATAAGTGCAGTTATACAGTGCATAAACAAAGTTCACACAGCTAATATAACCCTCAAATGGATCTTTACAAGATGTTCGTCATCCATGCTGCATGCATGCATCGATTCCTGTGAGTATAGTATTTATTTGGATGTTTACATTTGATTCTGTATGAGTTTGAGGCTATGCTCCGTGACTAACGGGCTAACATTACACACTGTTGGAGAGATTTATAAAGAATGAAGTTGTGTTTATGAATTCTACAGACTGCAAGTGTTTAAAAATGAAAATAGTGACGGCTTTTGTCTCCGTGAATACAGTAATAAACGATGATAACTTTAACCACATTAAACAGTACATTAGCAACATGCTAACGAAACATTTAGACAGACAATCTACAAATATCACTAAAAATATCATGTTATCATGGATCATGTCAGTTATTATTGCTCCATCTGCCTTTTTTTCGCTATCGTTCTTGCTTGCTTACCTAGTTTGATGATTCAGCTGTGCACATCCAGACGTGCTGCCCTTGTCTCATGCTTGAACATGAGCTGGCATATGCAAATATTGGGGGCGTACATATTAATGAGCCCGACTGTTACGTAACAGTCTGTGTTATGTTGAGATTAGCCTGTTTTCCTGTTTGAAACTCAATGTATGTCTTTTCCATGTACTGAACTCTTGTTATTTAACTATGCCAAGGTAAATTAAATTTTTGATTCTAGGGCACCTTTAAAAGAATAATTTACCTAAAAATTATTACCTTTGGGGCTCCAAATAACATTGAAGCCCACTGATTTTAAAACTTCTTCTTTTTGGCTGAACTATCCCTTTAAATGTAAATAGACAATGTATAGCATATAATTGTTGTTTTTAAATGTGATTTATAAATAAATGGATTTGACTTGACTAAGTGTTTCAAACAAAAGTGAATATAGGCTCCTTCACACAGATGAGTTAAGGCTGCTCTGTGCCTGCTCAAAATTCTGTGTAAAGACATAATGCTATACATAAAAGATAGACTGAAATATGCCTGCTCTGACCCACCTCAGCCTCTAGTATCAAAGCATACAGTTGAATTTGCTGTGTAAATGCATTTATGCCACCTCTGAGCAGCATTAAACAGTCTGTGTAAAGACACATAATGCCAGCTCAGAAGTGCTTCTGTGCCACCTTTGCCATCTAAATTTGGCATATCTTTCAAAGATTTGATGTCATGAACCTTGCAATAGGTGTGGCGTCTGAGGGTAAGATTAATTGATGTGCATATTAATCTCCTTTCTTTTCAGAGATAAACAGGTTGTTTTCTTTCAGAATAATGCCTCGTCTTTACAAAAGCCATTAGATTCAGATGAAAGAAGCTGCTGTTGGTTAACAAATCCCACTGTGATCAAAGACATGTTTTGACGTGACCTTAAGTTCTCCCACAATCAAACAAACCTCAACCTCTATCTGTTTGTGTGCTTGTGATGCTTCATTAGCACAACAAATGATTCACAAATGAAACATCCTCTTTTTAATATCTGTGAAGCAGTTGAAACATGAACAAGCTCTCCTGTATGCTGAAAGAGCAACCTGCGAGCAATAACATCTTCACCGTTTTTTAGTTCTCTAACACCAGGGTCGTCATTTCAGCTCAGGTCTTTTGTTTGTCCATCATGTTAATATGCTAATGGTGTTATGAGCCGCTGCCGTATGCGTCGCTGCATGTCACAGAGCCATGTTCGCTATGAAGACCTCTAATCCCCCTTTCCTTCTCTCTCTGAGTCTCTCTGGCTCTCTCATACACTCTTCCCAGCCTCTGTTCATTAAAAGCTGTCAGTCATCTCTCTCACACTGGGGTTTTGATTGCGGCTCAGCTGTCAGAAATGAAACACCTCGGCTAAGCGCTAAACGCTTCATCTCACAGTGCTGCAGCCAGAGTGACAGAGCTCCAATAGCATTAAGCTATTCTCTCCAACACAAACACATTTATGGGCAAGTTAAGATGCCTCTCATGTTATGGCAGTAACTGTCAGAGATCTTTTTGTCTTTTCTTCTGACACAGACCTTTCTCTGTTTTATCACCTGGATACGGTCAGAGAAATCCACTGCTGCAGAAAGAGACGCGTTTGACAGTGACATTTCACCAGCGTGGAATGGATTTGAGGGCACTCGAGAGGTGTTTCAGAGGTCACGAACGCTGCACTGTTTTTGGAGTGACAATCGCATTTCAGTGCAATAGTGAATCCCCTAAATGATCACTTTGGTAACAGTAATTGACATCATAGCCAGTAATCAAATTCGGAATTCTGGGCTCTCTATCGACATCTGTGTTTGAAACATAAAATTGCAGGTTACTTGTATTGGAGGAACTTTTTCTTTTTTTTTTGGCAGAATGTGTGAATTTGAATATTTAATGAGTGTGCATTTGAATATTTAATGCGTATGACTTTGAATATAATTAGCCAAATTCCACAAGATTTTGAATTGCATTCATAAGAAGTGGAATTTTTTGCCTTTTTTTTTTTAATTTCATTTCAGAGAAATTCAGAATAGAACATAACTAACATCATTTTCAAAAATGTCATTAATAATATTTGTTCTTTGATGTGTAGAATCCAATCTTCAAATAAGACTTAATACAGAAAATTTCATTTTAATTTTTATCACCAAATGTACAATTTTCAGCTGTATACATAGATGTAATTTTGAAAAAATATTTTAAAATATCATTATTATAAATAATTTTATTACAACATATTACAATTATTTATAATATTTATTACAATTCAGTTAGGCTATAATTTATTAATTATCAATTCAAATATCAATTACAATTATTTATAATAACTAATAATATTATTTAAATAATTTTATTTTAATAGTTTAATGTAAATATTTAATTTGTAATTTGCTTTGTGTGACTAAAACAACACAAAATCATGTGTATCAGAATTGTTTGTCAGAATGTGGCAATTTGGAATATTTAGTGTAAGAATTTAAATATTTAATGAGTGCGAATTTGAATATTTATTGAGTGTGAATATTGAATATAATTAGCCAACATATTACAATTATTTTTAATAGACTACTACAATTATTCAAATAGGCTATAATTTATTAAATTCAATTCAAATATCAATTGCAATAATTTATAATAATTAATAATATTATTTAAATAATTTTATTTCAGTGTTTAATGCAAATATTTAATTTGTAAAAACATCACAAATATTCATGTGTATCAGTTTTTTTGTTTTTGTTTTTGTCAGAATGCGGCAATTTGGAATATTTAATGTGAGAATTTGAATCTTTATTGAGTGCTAATATTGAAGATAATTAGACAGCATATTACAATTATTTTTAATAGGCTACTACAATTCAATTATTCATATAGGCTATAATTTATTAAATATAAATTAAAATATCAATTATAATAATTTATAATAATTATTAATATTATTTAAATAATTTTAATTTAGTGTTTAATGCAAATATTTAATTTGTAAAAACAACACAAATATTCATGTGTATCAGTTGTTTTTTGTTGTTTTTTTGGTCAGAATTTGGCGAATTTGAATATTTAATGAGTATGGATCTGAATATTTAATGATTACGAATTTGAATATAATAAGCCATACTCCACAAGATTTTAAATTGGATTCATAAGAAGTGGAATTTCTTGCAATTTTTTTTAAATTGCATTTCAAAGAAATTCAGAATAGCCAGACAGCAGAGGAATTGTATTAGTCCAACATAACTGGCAAAACTTTTATTTCAATGTTTAATGCAAATATTTAATTTGTAAATTGTTTAAATATTACTTGTGACTAAAACCACACAAATATTCATGTGTATCAGAAGATTTAATGTAAGACATGTTTATTAAATAATAAGACATATTATTTATTTTTACTTTTTTTATTTTATTTATAATATTAAATATTATTTGCATGGCTAAAACCACACAAAAATGAATGTGCTTCAAAAGAAGTGTGTGACAGTTTTTCTCTACTGGTAAGTAATGAAAATTCTAGATGCTGCACTTACATCAGTTCTATGAATTTCTTTTTATTTTAATTCTATGTCCTTAAATCAAATTCTGCGTCTTGTTTGTTACCTCAATTCAGAATCAGGAATTGAATTGTAATTCAAAAAGCATTGAATAGCGCACAGTGTCAGTTGATGTTGTTGTAAATAACCGAATTCTGTGTGTACAGAACAGGATTAAGCAGAAGAGGAATAACAACCATATGCAGCATTGTGTGAATATCACCAGATCAAACAAAACATTTATAGCAATTCATACAGAGAAACTGAAATCTGAATAAAAAACAGAATGTTTTGCTTCTAATATGCAGCAGGTGTGTTTGTAACACGTAAAACGTAATGTTTAAATATAGCTCTGTAATTTGGAAGCGCAGCTACAGCATGCATTGTTAGCCTGCGCGGTGCAGGAAGAGCTCATCAGGCAGCAGGTATGTGCAGCAGGAGCTAACGTGATTTAGTCTGCGCGCTGAACAGATCCTATGGCTCGTAAGTGGCTGTGATGGATGAGCAGGTCCCGCACACACTCACACATGCACACACACACACACACACACACACAAAAACCACCCAGAACCCAGAGCGAGGCCCGTCAGAGTGGTGCCGATCCCGGTGTGACATCACCCAGCGCGAGAGCGTGTTTCTGTTGGCCTGTAAGTGCTACTGTGTCTCCTCTATCAATAATGCAGCGAGTTGAGTTGTTGTTCCTCAGCAGTAAAGCTCACATGAGTGCAGCAATTAAGACAGCACGACCTCCGATCGTCTCAGGCTTCATCCCACAGCCCTGGGCGATGGATTGGAGAGGATCTGTCCTCTAAAGGGCAGGGGAGGATGGTTTTAAACAGGGGAGCCGAGACCATCTGGCAGGGGCCCTGCTGCGGTAACCTGACTAAACACTGGTGAAGGGGAGATGGTTTGTGCTCACTGTTGTCCATTAAAACAGGGATGTTTTCAGAAAGCAGTACAGCTTTATCCTGCCGTTGGATTCGTAGATAGGGAGGCTGGAAACACTAGCATGGAAACTGACACAGAGCATACGTGACCTGACTTGTGTACTGGTGGTTTAGAAAGCGCTGAGGTGGAGGTCTGGATTTAGGTTTTTAATTTAACCATTTCATTAAGTGCTATTAAATATTTTTTTAATTTATTGATTAAAAATAATGCAGTTTTAAAATGTGAACTATATTACATTACATTCATTTATTACCGACTAAGTATTTGAAATAATGCAAAATTACTTCTTAATGTTTATAATTAAATTTTTTCCCCCTTGTTTTTTTAAAATCCATTTAAAAGAGGTAATGTATTTTTTTTATTTTTTTTATAATTTTACAATATTTCAACTTATATTTAACTATTTAATTATATTTAAATATAATTGGAATTAATGCAATATTTAAACTATATTTAACTAGTTATATTTATTTTTCAATTCATTTTATTTTAATTGTCAGTACATAGAATGGCTTTTTTATTTATTTATTGTTAAAATCGATCAAAATAAGGAGGTCAGTTTACTTGAGAAGCAACACTGCATGAGATATTAAAAGATATGAAGACTTGTTTTCATACATTTTATCGTGATTTTTTGTTTTTAACTTGTATATACTTAAAGGCACAATATGTAGAATTTTTGGATTAAGATATCCAAAAACCACTAGAGCAGTGTTATATAGCCTATTTTGTAGACTTGTGTACGTACGTTATCCCAAATGTTTCCAAGAATGATTAAATCCAGAGAAATTTTTAACCAGGATGTGTCCGACTGCCTGTGTGTCGCCTAGCAGTGACGTCAAACCCTCGTTACCCTCGATTTCCGATTTTATTTTGTAGAAGCCATGGAAACATCAAAGACCAGGGGTGTCCAAACTCGGTCCTGGAGGGCCACTGTCCTGCAGAGTTTAGCTAGTTTAGGGGATAAAGTCTGCAGGACAGTGGCCCTCCAGGAGCAGGATCGGACACCCCTGCCAAAGACACTTTAATATATTACATGTTTTATTAGACAGGGGAACAACTCTTTAGTTACATTTACATGTGGCATAATAAAAGTTCCTCTGCTGTCAAGCCGTGTGTCGCTCTCGTCTCGCTCCAGTGGCCTCATTCAGCTCCCACAGCACTCGGCCCCGCTCTGCTTCATACTACAGTAACATTAAAAATCTCATCCATGAGCATGATTTCTGCCCGAGTCCCGTCCTGATTCTTTTACACCGGCTGTGAGGTGAAGACGACATCTCCCAAGATTCTGCACTCAAACTCTGCATCATCAAGCTACACCTTTGTTTTGAATAGGCGACCTCTAGCGGTGAAAATTCTACATACAGTGCCTTTAAATTAAGGCCCCATTTATACTAATGCGTTTTAAAATGGCGTTTTAAAATAAAAACGATACTCGTCTACACTGGCGTTTCCACAGCGTTTCTCCGCCAGCACGACCGAAAATGCATGTCACGTAACCGTTCATGCACACTAGGTATGCGCGTACAAGTGTAACAGTTACCTCTTGCGCATGTAGGCAGCAGCAGTATTAAAAATGCAGTGTTTAACTGTACAATGGCTGCTAAAAATGACAACAAAGCCAGCAAAGATTGCAGTCTCTAGGATATTTTTACATGGTCGTGAAGGATACGCAGAGCGAACGTGGGCATGCCATCATTTTCAAAAGTCTCAGTGTTGGTTAGTTTATACTGAAACGCAACCCCGGTATTTTCAAACTAAAACGGGCTATTTAGTGTTTTCGAAAATGCCGCAGTACTGTAAATGACAGGCGTAACCACAGCAGAAGTTAAAAGTTCCCTAGAA